>NW_015552574.1:25886-46594 GCF_001515605.1 Sinocyclocheilus anshuiensis
ATGTGAGAATGCGAGATTTGTTGCTGCTGAGGTAGACGCTCTCGCTCTTTCTCTGCTGTCTGTAGAAATTGTTGTTAATTCTTCATTTGGGAACGGCAGAGACATGTTACAGGTTATAATATAATCCAAAAATAATGGCAACAAATGATTTTTAAGTCAGTTTAATACGTTTAATCAGTTGAAACGACTTTCACAGTCAGTTTGATTCAACTTAACTCATATTTAACCGTTGCTTCTTGTCATAGGCTTAGGCTACTTTTTTCAATTAATATACTAATTAATAAAATGAATATTATTTATTTTGTATTACATATTGTTCATTCATTTATTTTTAACACCGCACCCCCAGCACCCCCATTTTTTCGTGGGCTACACTCCTGGGGGTGCTGCAGCACCCCTACTTCCCGTGGTAATGGCAGCATGTGCTTTTGAAAAGATATTTGTGTTGATTTATCTGCTATATAACTTGTTGGATTATATATGGACTATACAGTTGAACCCTAATCCTATAACTCAGAATCTTCAGCCACAGATCTTATTATCTCTATATATTATACTGACACCTGTTCTGAAGTATAAGGCAACTATTTGATGATGTTTAATCTTTACTGCATGTCTTCCTCCAGATCCAGCTGGCTCGTTCTGCAGTGCTGCTCTGAATCCACCCAAAGTCTCTGTGAACAAACCCAAGTGTGAGATTAACCCTTTCATGCCTCACGCCTCCATGGTCAGATGGGCGTCTGCTCTCACTGACTCCGCCCAAAGCCCAGTCTACCTGCAAGCTGATTGGTTCTCAGTGGCAGCACAAGGACTTGACGAGCAGCTGACGCTGTCCAATGTAAAATGTGAAGAGCCTAAATTTATGTTATATTGCAGAAATAATAATAAATAGCGTACATATTACTGCATATAATAATATATAACAGTATATACTTGCATAATATATTATATAATAAATTATAATAATTGTTTGTAAAGAGCCAAAAGGTAGAGCAGGTTTCTCATGTATTGCATAAAAATTGTATTAATATATTGCTTACCTGCATGTAATATTACATACTTTATATCGGCACAGTAGTTATATAAAAATGATAATAAATGCATATAATGTCATTTATAATAATTATTAGTGGTAGTAATATTATTAGTAGTAGTATTATACTGTACATAATATGTGATTACATATTTGATTTGTATTTTTTAAATTGATTTGCATTCCAATTAGATTTTGCAATCAATATATCTTATGATTTGATTTCATATTTTATTTGTATTTTAAATAAAAAAAAAGATTTGCATTGCAAAACGATTTTGCAATCCATGTATTTTATAATTTGAGTCATTAAAGTAAGGGGGACTAAACTCTGTTTAGCCCTTCTGAGTTAATGAGGGTTAAACACTGTCTTACTTTGCTCAATTAATCTAACTTTTTTTCTCTTACGTTCTTGAAGTCATTCTGAGTGTGTCCAGTAAAACTCCTGTGGTCCGCTCTAGACTGGGAGAAGCGTTTCTGTTGGACTGTGGGTTCTGGGTTGATCCGTCTTCTCCGGTTCACGGCTCTGGATTCTCTATCGAGTGGCGCTATCAGTTCCGGGGTGAAGGACGGCTGGTCCTCGCTTACGACGGCAAGAACGATCGGTTTGCAGAGACATCAGAGACCGGAGCCGATATCGACATCACAGGCCTCTATGAGAAGAATCTCAAGTGAGACACTCAGGAACTTACATCTGCACGGTCTATCTTCCTCACCTGCTGGCTCAGGTAGCTGTGGACCTGGAGATAGTTGGTGAGATGATGCTGTAGCCATCTAGTTTATCAACTCTATGTGTTATAATAAATTTCAGTTATATGTAACCACTCCCTCTTTTCTTCCAGAGCCTCCGTCTCTCTCCATCTACCCGTCTCCTCTTCCTCTGCTGGTTCCTGGGCAGGTGCTGCTGGTTCAGTGTGAGGCGTCTGGTTTTGCTCCTCACACTCTGGATCTGAGCTGGGAGTTCAGTGGGGCAGACGGGACGTCCCGCTCTCTGGGTCAGGGCAGTGTAACGGGTCACAGACAGGCGTCTGATGGCACCTTCAGTCAGAGCAGCCGTCTGGAGCTGGACTCGGTTGCGGTGGAGACGTCACCTGTGTAGCCAAACATGAGGGAGGAACACGTCAACCAAAACATTTTATTTTTTTTTAGATTTCATTTTATCTTCTATTTGCATTTTCAAAAGAGTATTTATGTCAGTGAGAATGTATTGCAAGACTTGATGTGATGTTTTGTTTATCAGGTGTCAGTGCTCCTTCTATTGAGGACTCGATGGCGATGGTTGCTGTTGCACTTGTTCTTTACGGCACGATAAAGTTTCTTTCCTGGACATTCAGCTCTTCTGGTAAGTTGGTTCAGTCTGATCACTGCAATCTTTGTTTTTTTTCTAGTATCACTGCATTAGAATTATTTGTTCTATAGTAAAAAAAATACTGTATTGCAGTATAAATAGACTAATATTGTGTTTGTGATACAGTATGCCCTGGAAAATATTAAACATCCAAGAACGTTAATGTTAATAGAGTTTTATTGATGAATATTTTTTGTTTTCATATAGACTCCAGTGACACATATTTAAAGGATAAGGTAAATAACAATCATTTTTGCTAAACGGCAAAAAACACTCTTAAAAGCTTTAAATTTCATTCATCTTTAGTTTTCATGTATAACTGTGTGTTTGCTTATTGTATATCTTTGTCTCTTCTGTAGAAGAAGAAGTAAATCTGGACCTGGAGGGGATTTTAAAGGCTGAATAGAGTGCAGTGAAACTGGTCTTGTAAAAAACCTTTGAGAATAGTTGAATGTGTGGAGTTTCAGACTTTGCTTAAGATTTGTAGACTGCTGTACATGTGATCGGGTTGGTTTTGCTGTGCACGTTTTTTTTTTTTTATTTAAAGATTTTAAATGTCAGTTATAGAAAATGCTGGAATTTTTTTTTTTTTTGTAATGTGAAATGTAAATTGTTTGTGTTTTAAATACTGCTGAGTCTGAGCTTTGATAAACAGAACTTGATTGATGAAAACTCAGTTGTTTACAGTTATACTTGTTAGTGTGGAGCTTCAAAGAAGTAATGACATGTTTGTTAAATCATTAGGATGTTACCTGCCTTTCTCTCTCTTAACTCTTGAAGTCCCTGGAGGAGGGAATCAAGCAGCAGATGTATTCTTTTTTTACTTTGTTATAAACAGGCAAAATACAGAGGATATATGTCAGACATCTGATCTCCTATTCAAACTCACAATTTTATTACTTCATTTTCTCAAACAAAAGGCCATGTTGCTGCATTCTTTGTAATATTTAAATAGCATTTTCTGTAACTAGCACAAACAAAACAAATTGAAAAAGCACTTTATGAGTTCTAATGTCCTTATTTTGTAGGTCAAGTATGGCCCCTGTATTTGAGTTGCTTTATTGTGCAACCATGGTCCAAACATGATGAATACTGTATATCAACATGCATGATGTCAGAAAGGAAATGAAGGATATATCCCAGGTTTGAACAGAAAGATAAGAGTAAAGAAAATGCATACTTCATTTTTCAGAGAAAATAATATGCTCACAAACAGCAAAATATTGGTATTTTATTAAAAGGTTGCTATTTGATATATTGCGACATTATGTCACAATATGACATTCAGACATTATATGAAAAATTAAATTAGTGAAGGATGAAATAAAATAAATCAATCAAACAGAAAATTCCAAAAATTAGATTAAAATGCAAAATGGAAAGTTGCGTTTTAATTCCATTTTTCTTAAATCATTAAGTTATTTGTGTATTTTTTCCTTCACACAACTTGCTAATGAGAGGATTTCATCAATCATCAGTAGGCAAAATGTATGAAACCATTAAGTGGTCATGTCAAATAATTAATTCCAACCTGATGACCAATGAGCGTAGAGGAGTTGGTTTTTTCCAATTTTTATTAAAAAAATTCACCCCATTTGCCTGCCACAATTATTTACCAAACTTTCCGGCTTCTCTTAATGGTGGCATGCTAACATTTTGGCCAATAAAATAAAATCTTTAGTAAGAAAACCTATTAAAAAACATATCAAGAAAGCAGCTTAATAACAGTGGACTACTTGGTGACTGCTGCATATCATAAAGTTGCTGAAGTGAAAAAGTTAAGTGAAACATACAGCATAAATCATAGAGGTCTGAAGCCAAAATGAGGCCTATAGACTCCTGATTTCATTCATGCTGTTTCCAAGCTATTCTACATAACAAAAATGAACTATAGGCCTATATTAAAAATAGACCATAGTCTATTGAATCAATACTGATCACTGAAGTGAGATATCAACTTTAGATGCTCCAAAAAGGCCTGTTTTTTTTTTTTAAAGGATCTTACCGGCCTGTTTTCTTGCCCTAAACTCATGGGGTCCCCAGAATGATATCAGGATGCAGATAAACATTCAGTTGAATTTGTAAAACAAGCTTAGTCTGAAAAACATACTGAACACATACTGGGAACCTGGTGAGTATCGGTTTTGTTTCTGGAGAAACAAAAACACAAGATGCACATGATCTGACGACATCACGTACAATTTAGTTTGATGCCACATTTTACTGTAAACTGAAGAAACGTCCTCCGAGTTTCTGTTTGGGTCGGGGCCTCCTGTTCCCTGCGCGGCGCTGATAAGCATCCGATACCACTGCGGCCAAAATCTGATCGCTGAAGAAACACGTACAGCGCTCAGCCAATGAGCGATCAGATTACTGGCCGCCAGCGAATCAGCGCGTCTCATGTTGAGCCGTACTTAGATCAAGCGCTGAGTTCCAGGATCCGAGCGCGTAAGTTGTTTCTGATTGTCTTTTATTGATTGATCAGTAACGAGGTTTTATAAAAAATTATTTTGTGATGAGTTTGTAAAGACTGTGAGGAATATGACATGTTATGTAGTTACAATTCATGTTCGAGGGTTTAAGGCTTTTAACTAAAAAAAACAAAAACGGAAGGAAGCTGTACGTTACTGCTTGACCGAATTAAAGAGCTACAGTCTCTAGATCAGCAATCTGACCTAAAATATTATATTTATGACATATAATAGGAAATTATTATTATAATTTTAAGTTGTCGTTAGCCTTAGTCATCCATTACATCTGGTTGCTATGGAATTAAATTAAAAGCTACCATGGTAAATATAGTTACCGCTAAAACACCATAGTCATTACAGTTGTTATGATCATTACTCATTATATATAGTCAGTCTTTTGTTTCTTTTTTATTACAGTGGTGACTAATACCATCCAAAACTATTTTAAAGAGCAGTTTGCTTTTAGGTTTCTATGACATACCAACGTATTTACGAATATTGAAATTATTTGGCCGTATTATTACATTTATTAACACAATGTCTCTTGCATGCAGAAGTTTTACACTGATTAATATATTTTTTCTCTAGGTACATACGGATTTTGGCATCTCAGTTTGGACTTTGACTGTGTCTCTTGACCAATTCGATGCTCAGTGCTCAAGTATGTACAGAAAAGCTGAACCAATAAATATTAGATACATTAATGCATACTGTGTAGATGTTGAGATATCAAAATGCAATTGGATATGCATTGCGATTTTAAATATAGCTTAAATATAACTATATCTACTCTGTTGGCTGGGTTATGACATCAGTATAGAGTGAAATCATAAGCAGTAACTGTATGTTTTCAGGTTTTGGTGTAACTGAAATGCAGGCCTGACACCTCCACATTCGTTACTCCTCAGCAGATTCTCTCTCCTCCCTTCTGGATGGCCGGAGCAGTGATGGACAGCATTGTGATCCTTGACGATGAAGAAGCTTCCACATCTGCATCTACGTCCTATTCTCGTGCTACGAACTGCCAGTTAAAAACACCTGTGAAGAACCAGCTGCCGCCTCCAACACACATCACACAGTCTCCATTCGCCTCTGCGAAGAAGGATGTGCATGTCCTAAAAGTGGAGAATGAAAAACTCTTTGCAGAGGTATGTTTGTTAACAATATTTATGTGTCAGAATATACTGACTGCATACAACAAAAATAGCTAACAAGACAACAGTTTAAAAAAAATATGATGTTGTCTGACAAGGTTTTTTTAGGATTTCTGCACGTCTTAAAATGTCTTAATTTACACTTTCACAAATAAAGGCCTGACAAAGTCTTAAACTGGAGCAGAAAGTCTTAAGTTCATAAAGTCATCATGGCAATAAATGTTGCATGCAGTGCAAAAAAAATTAATATCTGTTTTCCAATACAAATATCTAAACATCCTTAGATTAAGATGCATATATTTGAGGTGCAAAGTGAAGATATGAAGTCTTGTTTTCTGAGAAATTTCACTAAATTAAATGTTTATGCTTGAAACAAGAACAAATATGTCAATGGGGCACAAAAACGTGTTTTCCCTTTGAATGAAGTTTATTTTTCTAAGCCAACATTGGAAGATATTTGTTCTTATTTTATTCATAAACTCACTTCATTTTGATTACTTTTTCAGAAAACAAGACTTCTTATCTTATGTAATTTTGCTTCTCAAGTAAATGTAGCTTGATTTAAGAATCTTTAGACATTTGCACTGGAAATACTGATGAAAAACATTACTTTTTTGGAGTGCGGTCATAAGATACAGTAAAAGTTATTTCCATATTCTAGTAGTTGGGAGCAGAGCTATTGAAGCTTTAAGCTGTATATATACAGTTTGTTTTGTAAAATGAATTAAAAAGTCATGGAAATCTAAAGGAAAGGTGTATTTTCAAAGTTTGAAGCATTGTAGTACAAGAAATGTACATTTAGAGAACATATTAATGCACTGTGTTCCAATCAATTTATTCCCTGAATTTTCTTTACTTGGTCTTAAATTTATCATAAAACCGGCAGAATCATATTATCATATTAAAAGTATGTTGTGTTTTTCCTCCTTTTTCCCCACTTGAATCTAACCCAATGCTGCCCCTTTATTCTACTCGTCCAGTTTGTGGACCATTGCTCCAAATACTCTCAAGACCATCCCGAGGTCGTGACCTACCTCCAGACCAGATACTCTAAGGCCCTGCCGACCTTCCTGACGTCGGTGGAGTTTCGTAACACTCTGGGCCGCTGCCTCACACGAGCCCAGGCCAACACTGGCAAAACCTTCGTCTACATTAATGAACTCTGCACCGTTCTTAAACAGCACACAGCTCGGAAAAGGAGCTCCATACAGTCTGTCCCCTCCCAGACAAAACCTGAGCAAAAGAGCAACGGGACAAGTGTAAAGGAGGAGGAACAAGTTAAAGAAGAAGAGGAAAAGCAAGAGGCGGATGAGGAAAATAAGAAAACGAAAAGGGCTTCAAGGAGACAGGTATTAGAGCAATCCACTGAATTTATATGCTGAGAAGGTTGATTTGACAGTGGACTTGGATTTTTATATTAACACTATTGGATTTCAAAAGCTTTGGTTCCAGTAAATTTCCATAGGGATGGAAATTACTTGTAGTTTATCCATAGGGAATTTTAAAAAAATCAGTAAAGAGTTTGGATGCAGTGTTTCATTTAAAGTGGGGTGTGGGATATTCCTATTTGAAAGCGATGACTTCTGGCCATAAAAGTGTTTTATTGTACAAACTGCCAGTATACATTGTATACATTTAAAAATAAACAAGTAAACTACAGAAAATTAACTGGTAATATTCTGCCAGGATATTATCCAGTAATTTAACACACATTTCCATTAATCATAAAACACAATGCAAAGAAGTGCAAAATACAGGTTAAACACTTGCAAAAAATGTATATGTATTTTTTTTACAGTGTATAAGTAGGCTTCTGCAGAATATATCAAGACTTACAAATATCTGTGTGTGCTAGATCTGTACCAAAAGGTTTATTTGTTCATGTTAAAGATATTTTTAATAAATAAAATGTTTGGAATTTACTTCTTTAAAATGCTACAGTTGTGCTTTATACTTGTGGACATTGAAATGAGCTGAGAGATTTTGACTGACTATATATTCATGTGCATTGTAATTTGTGTGTGTCTCATGTTCTGTTTCAGATCGCATACTTGGAAAACCTGTTGAAGGGAATATATCAAGACTTACAAATATCTGTTTGTGCTAGATCTGTACCAAAAGGTTTATTTGTTCATGTTAAAGATATTTTGAATAAATAAAATGTTTGGAATTTACTTCTTTAAAATGCTACAGTTGTGCTTTATACTTGTGGACATTGAAATGAGCTGAGAGATTTTGACTGACTATATATTCATGTGCATTGTAATTTGTGTGTGTCTCATGTTCTGTTTCAGATCGCATACTTGGAAAACCTGTTGAAGGTGTATAATGAGGAGATCCGCCGGCTGCAGGAGCGGGAGCTGAGTATAGACGATCTGGAGAAGGAGGACTCCAGTTATATTCAGGAGCACAAGCTCAAACGCAAGGTAAGTCTCTTCATTCCTGCGGTATCGTTCCTGATTTGGTTCAATTCAATAGAAAGTTCCGGAAAAGTCTCTGTACCTTGTTTTCAATAAATAGTCCTTTATGGACAAAGTTCTGGAAGTTACGGAGTGTTGTCATATTAAATCAAACCATTTTGATACAATCAACTGACTTTGAAGTCATGAGATTTTATCAGGTGTTATAAGTTCTTGTTCGGATCTTTAATGTTCTTTGTGTGGTCTTAGATGATGAAGATCTATGACAAACTGTGTGAGCTGAAGGGCTGCAACACACTGACGGGTCGAGTGATCGAGCAGAAGATTCCCTACAGTGGAACACGCTACCCAGAGATCAACAAAAAGGTGCTTCTTTTGCTTCTGAAGTCACGTTCCTCAAGATTAGTTCTCTGGATTCTCATTACTCAGAATAATACTTCCTAATCTCCCCACTCCTCTGTCCTCAAGCCTATGATATTAAGCTTTGAAGCTATTGAAGCTTTGATCAGAAATGGATTGTAAACTTAAAATTAAATAGCATCAGAAAAAAACAGGGCTTATTTAAGACGTCTGCGTTTCACAGACAAGGCTTAAGCTAGTCCCAGTCTAAAATGCAGGTTTGAGCTGTCTCAACTGAAAATATCTTGCTCTGACACATCTTAAAATTTGTCAGTGCCATTGTTCTTTGTCAAGATTCACACCTGTAACATTTTCTTCTAAGGCATTTTTGTAAAAGCTGCTTAAATATCTTAATTTAACTAAGGCCTAGTCCTGGCTTAAGCTAAGCCCCATCTGTGAAACCGGGCCCTGATGTTTATCTTAAATTTATTTAATAAAAAAAATGGTTAAATGAAAAATACACCCTAATAAAGGTAAACATTGCTCATGGAATGAAATCCAGGAGGGCGAATATTAAAGGGATAGTTCACCCAAAAATAAATATTTTGTCATTTACTCATCCTCACGTCGTTCCAAACCTGTATAAGTTTCTTTCTTATGTTGAACATAAAAGAAGATATTTTGAAGAATGCTGGGTAATCAAACAGTTGATGGTCCCCGTTGACTTCTATAGTATTTCTTTCCCTACTATGGAAGTCAGTGGGGACCAACAACTGTTTGGTTCTTCAAAATTCTTCGAAATATCTTCTTTTATGTTCAACATAAGAAAGAAACTTATACAGGTTTTCTAAGAAAGAATAGAGGTTTGGAACGACATGAGGGTGAGTAAATGACAAAATATTCATTTTTGGGTGAAGTATCCCTTTAAGAAAAGAATGAATAATGTATCATTTTTCTTTGCTTTCCTTTTCGTCTTTACTGTCTTCTTTTCTCTTTGGTTTGTAGATTGAACGCTACATTAACAGTCCAGAAGCTCTTCACAATCCGCCGGACTACACCGATATCCTGAAGGTGGTTCAGCGCGCCAACGAACGCTACAAACTCATGCTCACCCGCAAACAGGTGACACAAATCGCTCAAGAAGCCTTCAGAGAAACGGGCAACAAACTGCAGGAGAGACGCCAGCTTGACATGGTCTACAACTTCGGCTCCCACCTCACCGATTCCTTCAAACCTAGTAATTCAATTCAGTTACTCTCCAATTCAGCTAGAGAACATAATCAAGTCTTATTGTATTAGTCTTATGTTTTACACTCGCCAATAATTTCTGCACATTTCTGGATTGATGTAAACATGGATGGGCTCCAGTAATATTTAATGATTGTAAGTTCAGCATTCGAGGTGAATGTCCTGTGTTTCCTTCAGCGTTAGACCCTGCACTCACTGATCCAGCACTAAATCGCAAACTCCGCTCAAACAGAGACGTGGCTCTCAGCAGCCTGGAGGAGGTGATCACCAAATACTCTAATAAACAGGAAGACATAGAGGTAGAGGAAATGAGGAAGAAACAAGAGAGAGACAGACAGAAAAAAGAGGTAAAAGAACCAAATATGTTCTTATATATTGTTTGTTTTGTTCAATAATTCATTTCAGTATTCGGTTTTTCTCCAGTAGAATCTGAAATGTCTTCAGTTATAGAATCAATCTAAAATGTAAAATACTTAAAAATTTATTTAAATTCATACATACAAAAAAATATTGAAAATAATGATGATTATATTTTATAGTAATCAAAATAAAAGATAATTAAAAAAAACTTGTTTTTTGATGCAAAGATACTGATGAAAGATATCGTTTATATGTAAGATATAGTGCTGGGCAACGATAAATCATCCAAAATAAAAGTTTTTATGCACATAATATATGTGTGTGTACGGAGTATATTTATGTATGTATAAATACACATGCATGCATATATATTTAAGAAAAATCTGTTATGTTTTTATATTAAATATATTTATATATAATATAAATTATATGAATATAAATATATACATGTAAATAGTTTCAAAATAAATGCTGTATGTGTCTTTATATATACATAATAAATATACACAGTACACACACACATTATATAAACAAAAACTTTTATTTTGGATGTGATTAATTGCAATTAATCATTGGCCCAAAAATTAAAAATATTATTATATTCTTTATTTATATTATATTTTAATTAATACATTAATGTTTTAAAATATTTAAAAATACAAATTTATAATACAAATAAAAAATAATAAAATTAACTTGTTTCTTGATGTAAATAATGCTGTTATTACATTACATAATGACTTTATTTAAAATATAAATATAACATTTATTCCTATTTCTGCATTGTCCTAAATGAAGCCAGAATCTCCTTGAAACCACGAGCAGTCTTGAATCGGTTTGTCCTTCCGTCACATTTTCAGGCACTTAATGGGCAGCAGAGTGACAGCAAAGAAAAAGAGAGGGAGGTACTGGAAGAAAAAGAAGAAGAGGAGGAGGAGGAAGATGAAGAAGAGGATGATTCCTCTGATCCTGACATTGAAGAGGAGATCCAAGCCAGTCGAGAACAAGCTGGTCCAGGTAAGAAATGCATAAATCATCTTCATCTCCTTCCTTCATGTTGCTTTGCCATTTCCTGGAGGGAAAACCCATTTCTCCTTTGCTGATGTGTTTCAGATGACGATGAAGAGGACGTCGAAGAGGAGCAGATGAACAACAGTGACAATGATCAGCCGATGGAAGAGAACTCTCCTCTGTCAATCAAGTCTTCCGTCCAGGACACAGAGGAGGATCAGGGCGATGAAGACCAGCGGTCTCCAGCCAGCAGCACACATGAGATGGGACCTGTGGAAACAAACACAAACGGCAGACCTGCAAAACAAAGCCCTCCCTTCATAGAGACTTTGGATCCTATGCCTACCGACGAGACAGAACTTATTTCCTGGAATCACATTAAAAGCACCGCTAACTGCACTGAGACTGTCTCCAACAATCAGGACACACCGTCAACCCCTATGAGATCAGCCACCTGCAGTCCACTACCTCAAACAAGCCCTTTGCTGATCGACGAGATGGGCAACTACAAGAAGAGGAAACGATCCTCGACTGAAACCCAAACTGCTGCCTTCAATAGGAACTGCACACAGGACAGGTAAACCTGAATGAATCGTGCAGACTTTCCATTAAAAGTTGTGATTTAATAAATTACTATTAAATTATAGGGATGTGATGATGCTCCCCGAGCCGGTTGAAAATCGATATAAATATGTGACGATTCAAGTCAGTTGAGATTTGTGGTGGGGGTTTATATGAATGTATCTCTGAGGGGAAATGACTCTCTTTAGAAAAGTTGACATGGTATTTTCTTGTCATCTATTATGCATGTTAACGTAGTGTTTATAAGCAACCAAGGAAACACTATCGCTGCTGTTCGCTAAGCGCCACCTGCTGTCAGAGAGTAAATTTGCATTCTCATTCAGCCAGTGTAGACATAGTTTAACAAAAAATATATTTTTCACCATTAATATTTTTTATCATGATAGTGAATATTAATCTATGAATATTTATCTATTTTCTATGATGTTAGAAAATTAACTTCAACAAATGATTTTTTTCATGAATCACCCATTGTCAAGATTTCAATCTCATGAACATGTTAAGAATATCTATGGCTGCTGGTCTGTGCTAGGATGGATGTCAAGATTTTCACTGAATACTGATTTGATCCTTTTGTGTTCTTCTGGAGGACAAGCTTGCTTCATGCAGTTGTGTTTTTCTCTGTCTGTTTTTCTCAGTGATATTCCTCTGGATATGGGTGTGATCTGTCCTGAGGAAGAAGATTTAACCAGGACGAGGAGTTCGACTCGGGTCACGGTCCGAAGCTCACAAGCCACGCCACCGCCTAAGAAAAATAAGGTGACTGTGTCTGTTTGCTTTTAGTTTGCATTGAAACAGTGCAGTAAATGCATTTGAATTTCTGCTGAATTGCTTTTTCATGTTATTATTACACCATTCCTGTAGCAGAAAGGCTGATTTTATCCACTCAAATATTTTAGCATGACCATATTCCATTGCAACTTACTCAGTCTCCACAGGAAATTCACTGCTTTTTTATTTTCATTAATATAGTACTATATTATTTATGAATATTTTGAATTTATTATTTATTTATTTTTTCATTTTAGTTTAAGTTTTAGTAATTTTGTTGTTTTATTTATTTATTTTTAAATATGTATATTTTATTATTATTTATTTTTATTTTTTAACTTATTTAAGTTTTGTACTTCTGCTTTACACAAAAATGAGAAATGCCAACTTACTGAAATATTTACTGAAATTATGGAGGTAGATAAAACAAGAAAAAGACATAGAAAAAAGTATGATCTTATCGTTTGTTTTGTCCAAAAACGTTTTTTTTTTTCTTTTTTAAACTTTAGGAATATTGCTGTGGTTCACTTAGGGATCAAGTTTCATTGGTTTGCATCAGCTTTATGAATTTTTATTTCAGCTTTATGAATCAGAAACACAACAAGGCTTGAAAATTTGTCAAGCCTTTGCATAAATATTAGATAATAAATTAAATAATTATTTTTAATATCGAAAATAATTAGAATAATTATATTTATTAATAATAAAAATATTTTAGCATGACTGTATTCCATTACAATGCTTTCAGCCATCTTAATAAAATTACCGCTGTGTTATTTTAGTATCATTAATACAGTATTTATATATTTTTTATTTTAGTTTAAGTTTTAGCTTTAGTAATTTTGTTGGTTTGTGTTTTTATTTTTAAATGTCAGTTTCATTTTAATAGTTATTTTCAGCTTTAGTCATTTTAGTACTTTAGTACTTTTAAAAAAATGAGAAATGTTGGCTTGGCGAAATGTTGGTAAATATTTACCCGACGTATTACAAAGTTTTTTATTTGGTGTCAATTAATGTGTTTTTTTTAGTAGTTTTAGTTACAGTAACACTGTGACTGAGCATTACATACAGCATCATAGGCCCATTAAAGAAAGCGCTAACTCCTGTCTTTCCTGTGTTCACAGGTGAACGTGGCGACTCAGTGCGACCCAGAGGAAGTGATCGTTCTGTCTGATTCAGATTGAGTCACAGGGTATGAGCTGGCATCTCAGTCAGCGTCCTGCTCCGTTAGTGCCTGCCAGTGTGAACAGAGAACAAAAAACCTTTATTTTACTTTGGACTGGTTCAGTCAGGTTTTGAGCCACTTGTACGCAATGCCACGGTTTACTTTTTATACAAGAGGAAATGGCATGCCGTTATTCATTCAGGCTTTTTAGAGGTATTTTGGTATATTGTGAATTGGACTTGCCTCTAAACATTCTTACTTCGAGGGTTTATCTTGTATTGTATTTATGGTTTTAGTTTGAGGGTTTGGAAGCAATCCTCATCTATGCCAAGAGTCATGAGGGGAAGTGAACTTTCTCTTCTCAACTCAATAAATGCTCCCATTTTGTGTAGTGTTTGACTTACATGTTGATAACTTTGTATAGTGCACTGTGGATTTTTTCAGCAGCATTAATTTTCCACGTAAGTTATGAGCTACTTTACATGCTCCAATTTACAAACATCGGAAGCTTTGTTTTCAGATTACATCTTAACGAAATAGTTCACCCAAAAATAAAAATTCAGACATTAATTTCACCTCCTTTTTTGTGTGTGCAATACAGAAAAAATATCAGGATATGGATTTAAAAGGACTTGAGAGTAAATATTGACAGTATTTTTATTTTTGGGTGAACTGTCCCTTTAACTGGCCTCAGGTGACGAAGCACAAGAGTTAAGTGTCCTCCTGCACTTGACATTTAGTATTGAAATGATTTCTGTAAACTGCTGATGATCTATTAAATTGATCAGTATTGTCATATTCAAAATTGTTTTTAATTACTCTTCTTAACTAATTGAGGATTTAATTGGCATGACAAAAGGTGCATCAAAAGAATGGTAACCATATTAAATCTGTTGTAAAAAATTATACTTACATTTATATTAATAACCAGGACAATATGGCGGATAAATAATACATCTCTCTCTCTCTCTATATATATATATATATATATATAATTCATCCATTCGTAAATCAGGTCTCAGCCTTCATGGAAGGCAAACATGTAAACTATCACTACTGGTTCACTATAGGCTACATCTAAAATACTGCAGGAGTTCAGTAGTTGGATGCCAGGTGCTTATGACTTTGTATTGAGGAGGTTGTGTCCCACTCAATGTTTACGGTGGTTTTAAGGGTAAAAGGACATACTGTAAAGCCAAAATGCACTGTGAGTTGATTCATTTAGTGATCCAACTACCTATAAACCTTGCACTTCCCTGCCCTTCAAGCAGCAAAGGCCCGTTCACACCAAGAATGATAACTATATTAGCATCCACACCAAAGCACAATAATGCTGTTTATTACAAGCATGCTCTGTGGTTTTGTGCTTGAGCTCTTTAATGTGGAATAGATTCTTATTGGCTGTCAATGTTTTTTAATAATTTATCTGGTGAAAAAAAGGCAGCCTCTATGCCTTCATTGATGTCGTTATTCTCACAGAATTTGAATGATTATTTAAGTTTTAAGGCGCGTTCACACCAAGAACTATGAAAAGTTCTCCCACTTTATATTTTAAGTGGGATTCTGGTGCTTTTATCATTCTGGGGTGCGTTTCCCAAAAGCAACTATGGTCGCAAGTTCCGTCGTTACCAACAGAGTTCAATGGAACGAACCACCATAGTTAGCGAACGATGCTTTTGGGAAACGCGCCCCTGATTGGCTGTCAATGTTTTTATCGTTCATCAGCTGAAAAAGTCCTGACAGTGATTTGAATCATATTGTTCAAGTCACTATCATAGTTGTGATGTGGACTTTGCCATTCACTTAGAATGATTATTTAGAATTAGATTATTAAAACTTTATAGTTGTTACTACATTTTTGTGAATGGGCCTTTATCGTTAGTTACGTTATTTGTGTGAACAGACCTTTATAGTTATCTTTATAACATATGTCCTTTTTGTGAACAAGCCTTCATAGTTCTCATTATAGTTATCGTTCTTTGTGTAAACAAACCTTTATTGTTATCGTTATAGTTATTGTTCTTTGTGTGAACGGACCAATATTGTCAACTTTATAGCTATCTTCAATTTCTTATGAATGAGCCTTTACAGTTAATCATTTTTATCGTTTTTTATGTGAATGTACCTTTAGATTTATCAAGATAGTTATCATCCTTTTTGCAATGACCCTTTATAGATGTCATCCATTTTGCGAACGAGCCTTTATTGTTATCATTATAGATTTTGGTGTGAACAGATCTTTATAGTTATTGTCATAAATATCATCCTTTTTTGCGAATAAACCTTTATCTTTTTCGTCATCGTCCTTTTTTACACACAAGCTTTGATAGTTATTATATAGTTATAGTTATCCTTTGTGTGAACATACCTTTATAGTTATCGACTTTTTTTGTGAATGAGTCTTCATAGTTATTGTAATAGTTATCGTTATTTATGTGAATGTAACTTTATAGTTAACGTTATAGTTATCCTTTTTGCAATTACCCTTTATAGTCGTCATCCTTTTTGCGAACAAGCCTTTGTTGTTATCGTTATAGTTACTGGTGTGAACAGACCTTTTTAGTTATTGTTATAATTATCGTCCTTTTTGCGAACAAACCTTTATAGTCATCATTATAGTTATTGTCCTTTTTTGCCAATGAGTCTTGATAGTTATAGTTATTATCCTTTGTGTGAATGTACCTTTATAGTTATCGCTATAGTTATTGTCTTTTTTGTGAACTAGCTTTTATAGTTATCATTATCACCCTTTTTGCAAATGAGACATTACAGTTATCGTTCTTGGTGTGAACGGGCCTAAAGACACCAAAGTGCAGAGGAAACTATATTCCTGCCTCTTATTTAGGAAAACAAGACATTCAAAACCTTTGAGAGTGAATATACTGTATATAGTTGAGTGACTGTACAATAAAACTTCACATCAAGAACGGACCAAACGAGTTACAGTAATGTACAACTCTGTACAACATAATATCATACACATAATAACAGAACGGCACTTTAGAGCAACAGTGAACAAATGTTCTGTGCTAGTGAGGCAGCTTGAACGTGATGGCGACGGTCCCGTATTCCTGGCTGGGATACGGTTTCGACAGTCACCATAGCAGCCTGGTCTTTAAGTAGATACATACGTGAGCTAGCAGTGGGCACTTGGTCATTGGTATTATTTTCGAACACACATGGGACATCTTGTATGGTGCACTCACCGACATGAGGTAAAGAATCAGACAATTGTGCACATAGGGCCAGATTTACTATCAGCTTGCACCAGCGCAAACCCTCATTTGGCGTTAAAAAAACTACTGTCAGGATTTACTAAAGACACGCAGTGGGAAATTAGCGCTGAAAAAGCGTGGACAGTTATTTTTGTGACTCAGCTAATTGAATATGCATTTGTAGGAGTTTCCCTTTCGATCAGTAAATTAATGGGAGGAGAGTATTTAAATGAATCACGCAACGCGATTTACTAAGATTTGCGCTTGTCAATTCACTGGTATTTGTGGCATTATTTAATGCCCCCAAAAAACATGCTTTAAAGCAGGCGGTAATTTGCGCTGCTCTTGGTAGATTGCGCTGGTCATTATGGAAAAGCGATGTTGTGTCTAATAATTAATAATTATAATAATAATTTATGCATTTAGCAGACGCTTTTACCCAAAGCGACTTACAGTGCATTCAGGCTATACATTTTTTTACCAGTATGTGTGTTCCCTGGGAATTGAACCCCCGACCTTTTGCGCTGCTAACGCAATGCTCTACCACTGAGCCACAGGAACATCTATGTATTATCAGGAGCGTCTGTGTTCTTTAATGTGCACCTTGTCAGTAAATCACCCGCAGATTTTTCCCCTCCCATCGGTGCTTTTATGGAATTGCGCTTTAACGCTAATTTGCCCTGTTTAGTAAATCTGGCCCATAGTCCCTTGAAACCAAAGACAAGTGTTCTGGTTTTATGGGACGGTGGTTTCTGAGGGAAACCTCTTAAGTGACGCTGCTTTCATCAACGTTACCCTCACAGACTTCTTCCACACACCCGCTACGATTGCCACCAATGCCCAAAACGCTAGATCCAAAGCCATGCGGCCCACTTTGAGAACTGATTCCAAGAAGAGGCCCAGAAGTGGCCATGTTGAGACAAGAAACGCTGTTGCTGCTCATGGAATGTTGAGACAAAACGGGGATCCCGCTTCTGGCACCAACGCTACCTTGATTGGTCTCGTTGGCTGAAGCGAGCTTCATGTGATGCGGTGGAGAAATGACCGACCTTTCGGATCCGGCTCTTCCTTCAGCTCTGCTGCGCCTCTCGCAATGCGAGCGATGCCTCATGAAGCTGTCGCGCCACATGAACTTCTTCCCGCAGCCGTGGCAGTCGTAGGGTTTCAGACCGGTGTGGGTCTTCATGTGCTCGGTGAGGTGATGCTTCATCTTGAACTTCTTGGCGCAGACGGGGCAGTGGAAGGGCCGCAGGTCCAGGTGCATGTTGATGTGCCGGTCCCTCATGCTCTTGTGCGTGAACGTCTTCCCGCAGTGACACATGAAGACCTTGCCTGAATTTCCAGCCGCGCCGCCGTCTAATCCTTCCATCCCGCTCCCCAAAGCTCCTTGGCTGGGTAAGTGGACCGCTCCGTGTTCGAGGCTACCTTTTAGAGACACCCCTGACATGCCTCCAGCGAGGCCTAATGGAGATGTAGACTCCAGGGTGGCTTGATTGTACAGGAGAATCTGGTTTCCCTGCATATCCAGAGGGAAGAGCTGAGCTCTGGCGGCCGTCAACTGAACCGAACCGAGCCGGGTGGACACGGTCCTGCTGGAGCACTGACCGGGATTCTCAGGAGCGTGTTGAGAGGACGTCTGGTCGATCAAACCCCTCTCAAACTTGAGGTAGTCTTCCGAGGACTGGCAATAGTCAGCCTAGAGGAAAAAAGACATTTGAGTAATTGAGGATGGTAAGTTGTTGGTGCACCTCACAAGTATGAATGTTTTTTTTAATGTTGTTATTATCTTTGCATCTCTTATTCTAATCCAGTTTTATCTATGGGTATAGTACCGTCTCAATCACAGATTTGCTGAAATGATCTGTCAGTTGTCTATTATTTAATTAAAAAAATGTTTGTACATTTTTGACAATATTTGATATACAAAAATATTTAGACACTTATGCCGCAATTAAAAAGGCATTTAAAAATGACAAATAATCCATGTGATTGGATTATATATCAAAATATCAAAACAATAAGTGGCACTTATTAAAAAATAAATAAATAATAATAATATATATATGTGTGGTACACACTTTTAATCAGAACACTTCAAAAATAAGGTTTTGAAGTGATATGTTTTCAAAATATTTGGTTTCAAAATATGAAGCAGTATATATTTAAAATTATGACAAAAAAAGTCCTGGGGACTTTCTGGTTGTCAAACTACACTGGTGGTTATTCTGCTTGGACACATGTGAGAACATATGATGAACTGACTTCATGCAGTCATTAAAAATTACCTTGAGACCAATTGGTTAAAAATGAATGTAAAAAGTGGCTTACAAAAATGAAGTTAGTTCTGAGAAAAGCTCTACAATCTTTTGTTTGCAGATGCTACTTGGTCTGATATTTTTTATCTAATGCAATGACATTTTTTGACATTTTTATTGTGTGACAAGCATCCAAAATTGTTTTATAGCTGGGCGAAAGCCAAAAAAAACCTCAATATATTTCTTTATATATATTCAAATGATTTTTCTGTTAGGAAACCCAAGACAAGGATTTCATTCACTCAAAAAATCCTATTCTAAAGTAACTTTTCAGTTAAAATATCTAATAATCATTGACACACACACAAAAAAAATACTTAAGAAGCCACACTGCATAAGATATTAAGACTTTTTTTTAGAGTATTAAGGCCCGTTCACACCAAGCATGATAACTATAAAGATAACGATAAAGATATAGTTCTAAAAATCATTCTCAATATTAAAGAATAGCATAGTTCACACCACAACTATAACGATAACGATACAGAGGAACGATATCGTTGTGATCACTTTCAAAACTATTTTTTTCCAGCTGATGAACTATAAAACACTGACAGCCAATCAGAATCTATCCTGCTGTAACGAGCTCAAGAATTTAAAGCGGCAGACGCATGTGCGCTTAGAATAAACAGACGATACCGTTCGCTGGTGTGGACGCTAATATCATTATCTTTATAGTTATCTTTATAGTTATCGTTCTTGGTGTGAACGGGGCTTTAGAGTATATTCAATGCGAGTGTATTTGGCCTTTCTGCACTGGCAGACTTTTTCACTTGTTTTAAGTCTAAACGAGGTCAAAACAAGTGAAGAAATCTACCAATGCAGTTATATTTTAAACTAGTCATTTTTGCAACTTAATTGGACAAATAAAAAGCATATTAAAATAATTGACATTTAAAATAATTCTTTATTTTATATCACAGACAAAATGGTATCCAATATATTAATAATATATCATCCAGCCCTAAAGAATTAAAGTTAAAGGGGTGGTTCATTGCGATTTCACTTTTTTAACGTTAGTTAGTGTGTAATATTGCTGTTTGAGCATAAACAATATCAATATAAAGTTACGAAGCTGAAAGATCAATGCAAACGGAGATATCGTCTTTTAAAATTCTGGCAGGCTGATAAGCGATATTAATGATGCAGTTGTTTACAATACAACCGAAGCACATGCCGCTGAGGTGAGGGGTGGGACGTTTAGCGCTAGAGGCGGTTTAGCCAATCACAACACACTGGGCTAGCTAACCAATCAGAGCCCATTGCCTATTTCTGA
>NW_015552574.1:46617-53319 GCF_001515605.1 Sinocyclocheilus anshuiensis
ACACATGTTAGACTGCACCCCATAAACACAATCAAGCCTAGAAAAAACCCAGTGAACCACCCCTTTAAGTTAATAAAAAACTACTGACCTGTGCCATTTCAGCTTCTTCTCTGAGTCCAGAGAGGGTCCTAACGTTCGATATGTTAAATGTCCTGTCCCTCTGTCTGATCATCTCCATCTCTCGTTCCTCTTCATCGTCTCCTCCCTCCTCTCCTCCTGACACCACGATCAGGTCGTCGTCTCTCGAGTGCTCCGTCTTCACCACCACCCACTGTTTTCTGGGCATGATGCTCGGCTGACTGTACGAAGGCCGCTTCTGGGGTGGAGAAGAGTCTCCACCTTGATATGAAGAAACACCAAAACTGTCGCTCACTCCAACCTCTTGATCGGAGATGGAGGTCGCGACCTTTCGCTTGCCTCCCCGATCTCTTTTCCTGGGATACAAGAGCTCGTCGTCGTCTTCTTCGTCTTCTTCGATCATGAAGCCTTCCTCTCCGCCGGAGGGCATGCAGTAGGTCGGGGTGGAGTGTACAACACTCTCTCCCACTGCTCCGGTGGTCACCATCGTCCCGCCGAAGTGTGCGTCTCTAGGACTGAAGTAATTGGTGCTGCTCGGAGACTGGCTTTCGCTGAAGGACGGTCGGCTGGGAGGTTGAGGAGTCGAAGGTGCGTCTCCTCCGTCCGCTTGGGCGATCTTGTTGGCGCTGCCGCTTTGCCCCGCGCTCTCCTTGTCTCCGGATCCCTGAGGTCCACTGGAACCTCCCCTGCCCTCTTTGAGAAGCTCAGTGCATTTGTCCACAATGTGCCACATTTGAAGCACACTGCCAACGGTGAGGTAGTTAACGATGTCTTCGCGAAGCATTCGCAGCTGGCCGGTGTACGCACAACTGAGGACGCTCTCAAAGGCCAGGGGGTCCAAGACGGCTGGGATGGAGACGGTGGACATGTTCTTCAGCAGCACCTGGAACGCAGAAACAAAGACTGTGATGTGGCTAATAAACACTGCACAGATGTATCTGATAGAAACTCTTATGCATTTTTTTTAAATGACTAAATACAGATTGTGAAAAAAAAAATTCTGTGAAAGTCTGTGAAATGCTACAGAACCTGGCACCTGGAAGCTGTCAACATATTGTCTAACAAGATTTTGCACTTATCTAATATAACTATATTGCAGTTCCTGTGTGTTGTAATATTTATATAGCTTTAAATACATTTTACAGAATTTAAATACTCAGAGCACTCACAGTGACACAAAATATAGATTTATATTAGATTGATTGATATTAAAATAAAATAAACATTTACTGAAATAAAATAAAATATTAAAAAAAAATTTTTTCAGCTAGTTTCTAAAAGTTTTGTATAGCTTAAGTAAAAACTAAAACTGAAAAAGAATTACTAAAAACGATTATTAATTATTAAATAACTATTACTGATTACTAAAACTTTAAAACTAAATATTAAACAATTATTCAAAACATTAATAAAAATATGGAATAAAATATCAGTTATACTATATATATATATATATATATATATATATACAGTGGGTACGGAAAGTATTCAGACCCCCTTAAATTTTTCACTCTTTGTTATATTGCAGCCATTTGCTAAAATCATCAAACACAGCTGGACTCAAATGAAGGTGTAGAACCATCTCAAGGATGATCAGAAGAAATGGACAGCACCTGAGTTAAATATATGAGTGTCACAGCAAAGGGTCTGAATACTTAGGACCATGTGATATTTCAGTTTTTCTTTTTTAATAAATCTGCAAAAATGTCAACAATTCTGTGTTTTTCTGTCAATATGGGGTGCTGTGTGTACATTAATGAGGAAAAAAAAATTAACTTAAATGATTTTAGCAAATGGCTGCAATATAACAAAGAGTGAAAAATTTAAGGGGGTCTGAATACTTTCCGTACCCACTGTATATACTATATATTTTATTACAAAAATGTACGGTTTTATTTCTTTCATATATAGTCTATGCAACGTGTTCAAAGATCATTTGAATTATTTGCATTTTTAGGCTTTTCTCATTAAATAATAATGCATATGCAATTAGTTTTATTAAATGATCAGAATATCATGTAATTAATTTGACTTAAATACTAGCTTATTATATATTTCATTACACATTTATTGTTTTATTTATTTCTTCCATATATAGTCCATGCAACACACCTTCTTGTGTTCAAAGATAATTTGAATTATCTTGATTTTTAGGCTTTTCTCAGTAAATACTCACATATGCAATTCATTGTATTAATTAATCAGAATATCAGTCAGAATTCAGTCAATCTGATTGGGTCTCTTTCAGTGTTTGCCAACAACTAAAGTGATTTTCAAAATAGGATATCACTTGTCAGACCTAGCAACAGTAAGCAAGGGGATGAGTCCATGTAGATTCAGAGTGATCTTCAATACATGTTTCAAGAGATCTTTTACACCAGTGGTGCCCAACCCTGTTACTGGAGATCTACCTTCCTGAAGAGTTCAGTTCCAACCCTGCTTCGGCACACCTGCCCGTAATTATCAAGTGCTCCTGAAGATCTTAATTAGCTGGTTAAGCCGTGTTTGATCAGGGTTGGAGCTGAACTTTGTAGGAAGGTAGATCTCCAGGAAGAGGTTTGGGCACCACTGCTTTACACCATCTAGGCCTCAAGGTAAATATGTACCTGGTCGTGGAAGTAAGGTGACGATGCAGCCAGCACACATCGATGGGCCTTGAACACCTGGCCCTGAACGTGGATGGAGAGGTCGCAGAGATGGCCTTCTTCACGCTGCCGATTCAGGCTGTCCAGCACTGAGGCCTGCACACTGGGGAAGCACACCTGCACCTCTGAACCCGCAGAGTCACCATAGCCTTGGTCCGCCGTAGCCGACTGCATTCCTGCAAGGGAAGAGCATCATGAAATAACTAATTTCAATGCAAACTTAATGTTTGTCCCAATTTGCATGCTTATGCACTATTCTTATGCACTATTGTGCACCGTTTTAGCATAAATAATGTGATTGGTGTTCCCCCACTGAAAATTCCAAAAAGAAAACATTCACTTCAAATGCCTGGATGATGCACTTAACTGTAATTAACTGTAAAAACTAAGTGTGAAATGTTGGACACTTTATGCAATTAAATGTTGCAGCTTTAATTACACACTGGAAGAAAAGGAGCTATCAGACTCTGATGCTGGATGACAAAATAACCTTATATAATTCTTACACTAGACAGTTGAATACATAGCACACAGAATATATACATACGCTGCATCCAAAATCAAATGCTTCCCTACAATGCAAAAAATAGTACGCAAAAAGAGTAGCATTTCCGAATTCATAGTATTCGAAAAACAGTAGGCGAAAACTACCCGAATAACCTACTACTTGTGTGCATTCGAAGGACACTTTACAATCCCATGAGGCCACAGGAGAGGATTACGAATGACAGTGAAGCGATGCAACTAACACTGCGAGGTCACATGATAGTAACAAGATGATACACACTACCCATATTCATAATAAATAAAACACAATTTTTAACGGTCGTGAAGCAAGTTCAAATTCAAATGTAGTAGGCCTACTCCGACCAAGTACGCAGATAGTGTACCAATAGTGTATAGTGCGTTATTTGGGACACAACTTCACATTACACAGGTTACTTACACACAGCAACAGAATATGGTTGTCAGTCCCGTATTAAATGGCTGAATATGCTTACATTCACACACAGTTCAGTTATAAACCAGTGACAACACAATTAAATCATCAAACTGACTCCACACCTAATTTTGAGAGTGAGAGCTAATTTGCATAAAATGAAATTTACTTTGAAAATGAATGACTTTGTCACAACGGCCGTGAAGCAAGTTCAAATTCAAATGTAGTAGGCCTACTCCGACCAAGTACGCAGATAGTGTACCAAAAGTGTATAGTGCGTTATTTGGGACACAACTTCACATTACACAGGTTACTTACACACAGCACCAGAATATGGTTGTCAGTCCCGTATTAAATGGCTGCATATGCTTACATTCACACACAGTTCAGTTATAAACCAGAGTGACAACAGAATTAAATCATCAAACTGACTCCACACCTAATTTTGAGAGTGAGAGCTCATTTGCATAAAATGAAATTTACTTTGAAAATGAATGACTTTGTCACTTTCACATGAAAAAAAAGCTGTTTATATAATAAAGATATGCTATACATTTAATAAATGTTACATAAACATATTTTAGATATATAACATAAGTACGTCAACAAACGGCTGCTAAAAATAGGTGTTTTGATTTTCCTCATAACATACAATACAACATTAATTTCGACCAAATATTATTTTATTTCTCTTTGAACCCAGCAAATGCAATTGCAGGTCCAAAGAACAAGGGGCATTGACCAGACACTGCATGAACACTTTATTTATTCACTTTCGGTTGTCTATTAATGACATATATCATGAATATAGTTTCCTCAGACCCTGTTATAATGACCGCAGTAAAGATAGTTTGCGGTTTGATATTCAGATTTCTTTCAATTGCAGGTCCAAAGAACAAGGGGCATTGACCAGACACTGCATGAACACTTTATTTATTCACTTTCGGTTGTCTATTAATGACATATATCATGAATATAGTTTCCTCAGACCCTGTTATAATGACCGCAGTAAAGATAGTTTGCGGTTTGATATTCAGATTTCTTTTGGCTATAAATACGCAGTGCGCTGTCACAGACATGAAAAACATGGTTTTAGGTCGAGTTTGATTTATGAAAACTGTCACAATCGCATTTTATTGCGTGGCAGTGTTTCTCTTTGCTCTGCCCCGTTTTTTGTATAATAATGTCATATGGTGCTGCTGTCCAGTGAATAACGGTTTCCAATTCATTAGGTAAATGAGCTTAAACACACATACACTTGTACACTTTGTTTGACAATTAAGTTTTGGTTGTTGTACCTTTCCTTGAGTACTTGGCTTCAATATTCTGATTTGCAAAAGTTTCACAGTGCAGTGTTGGTCAGTTAACCCTTCCCTGATTCATTTACATCACTATTTTGATTTGTGAAAACGTTCACAGTGCAGTTATGGTCAGATAACGGTTCAGTCAGTAACATCACTATTCTGATCTGTGAAAACTTTCACAGCTAACCCTTCCCTGAGTCACTAACATCACTGTTATGATCTATGAAAACTTTCACAGTTCACTACGGGTCAGTTAACCCTTCCCTGAGTCACTAACATCACTGTTATGATCTATGAAAACTTTCACAGTTCACTACGGGTCAGTTAACCCTTCCCTGAGTCATGCACATCACTATCCTGATCTATGAAAACTTTCACAGTTCACTACGGGTCAGCTGACCCTTCCCTGAGTCATGTCCATCATTATTCTGATCTATGAAAACTTCCACAGTTCACTAGGGGTCAGTTAACCCTTCCCTGAGTCATGCACATCACTATTCTGATCTATGAAAACTTTCACAGTGCAGTTATGGTCAGATAACCCTTCCCTGAGTCATGCACATCACTATCCTGATCTATGAAAACTTTCACAGTGCAGTTATGGTCAGATAACGGTTCCCCGAGTCAGTAACAACACTA
Organism: Sinocyclocheilus anshuiensis; assembly: GCF_001515605.1. NCBI lineage: Eukaryota > Metazoa > Chordata > Actinopteri > Cypriniformes > Cyprinidae > Sinocyclocheilus > Sinocyclocheilus anshuiensis. Next base: position 52,224 of record NW_015552574.1, read on the forward strand.
TTCTGATCTGTGAATACTTTCAGTTCCACAGAATAGTTAAGTTAAGAGATCACGAAAGGGTTAACTGACAAAGGCTAAAAACTTTCGCAAATCAGAATATTGAAGGCAAGTACTCAAGGAAAGGTACAACAACCAAAACTTTATTGTCAGACAAGGTGTAGCCTACAAGTGTATGTGTATAAGCTAATTTACCTAATGATTTGGAAAACACTGCCACGCGATAAAATGCGATTGTGAAAGTTTTCACAAATCAAGCTCGACCTAAAACAATGTTTTTGTATTCCAGCAGTCTGATGTTAGTGACTCAGGGAAGGGTCAGCTGACCGAAACTGTACTGTGAAAGTTTTCACAGATCAGAATAGTGATGTTACTGACCGAACCGTTATCTGACCATAACTGCACTGTGAACGTTTTCACAAATCAAAATAGTGATGTAAATGAATTAGGGAAGGGTTAACTGACCAACACCGCACTGTGAAATTTTCGCAAATCAGAATATTGAAGCCAAGTACTCAAGGAAAGGTACAACAACCAAAACTTTATTGTCAAAGTGTAGCCTACAAGTGTATGTGTATAAGCTCATTTACCTAATGAATTGGAAAACACTGCCACGCGATAAAATGCGATTGTGAAAGTTTTCACAAATCAAGCTCGACCTAAAACAATGTTTTTGTATTACAGCAATCTGCGTGTTTATTGGCAATAATAGACGTTAAACATGAAGAACGCCTTTCTTTCACATTCCTTACTAGCCAAGGGGTTTACGGACAAGAGCTTTGCTATGAAACAATTCATAGATCAAGCTGGTGAAGTCGGTGTTATTTGCATGTCTATGACAGCGCACCGCGTATTTATAGCCAAAAGAAATCTGAATATCAAACCGCAAGCTATCTTTAATGCCTCGGCGTGAATATTTCGCTATCCATTAAAGTTGCATTGGCGTTTGGTCAACAAACAGCCAGCGTTTTTCGCAAGCTCGCTGTCAGCGTGTATTAAAAATAATATTCGCCACGTATAAACTCTCAAGAGCCTCGTTCAATAGAGTTCGCGTCAGAAATCAGGGGTTTTATTTACCTTAGCCAGCCGCTGCGAACCC
>NW_015552574.1:53639-59397 GCF_001515605.1 Sinocyclocheilus anshuiensis
GCTCATTTACCTAATGAATTGGAAACCGTTATTCACAGGAACAGCACCGAATGACATTATTATAGGCTACAAAAAACGGGGGGCAGAGCAAAGATAAACACTGCCACACGATAAAATGCGATTGTGAAAGTTTTCACAAATCGAGCTTGACCTAAAACAATGTTTTTGTATTCCAGCAGTCTGCGTGTTTATTGGTAATAATAGACGTTAAACATGAAGAACGCCTTTCTTTCACATTCCTTACTAGCCAAGGGGTTTACGGACAAGAGCTTTGCTATGAAACAATTCACAGATCAAGCTGGTGAAGATGACACCGGTTTCATTCCTCTAAGTGGCCAACTTTTGGAGATACAGGCTTTAGAAAATTAAGAGTCGCTACATAAAAAAACCCTGATTTCGGCCCGAAGGACAGCGTCACCTGAATTCACAAATCATGGAGAATGATATTCGGTGTTATTTGCATGTCTATGACAGCGCACTGCGTATTTATAGCCAAAAGAAATCTGAATATCAAACCGCAAACTATCTTTAATGCCTCGGCGTGAATATTTCGCTATCCATTAAAGTTGCATTGGTGTTTGGTCAACAAACAGCCAGCGTTTTTCGCAAGCTCGCTGTCAGCGTGTATTAAAAATAATATTCGCCACGTATAAACTCTCAAGAGCCTCGTTCAATAGAGTTCGCGTCAGAAATCAGGGGTTTTATTTACCTTAGCCAGCCGCTGCGAAACCAATCCGTGTGGCCTTAACAAGCACGGAAGCAGATCGTCTCATAAATCACTCTTTTTTTTTTATCGAGCAAGATATCTTACCGATTTAAATATGTCCGTCAGGCACTCAAAAGAGGGGTTTTCATTATGATAGATCGACGTTTCCCACCGGTCGGGAATACCGAGAGTAATGGTGGACTGACATCGGGTTTGGAGTCTGGGTTCGCCTTTAAGAAATCCCAGACAGCTGCTCTAGATTCGGCCGACTAAAAAAGGGAAGCAAACACTGAGGCATGGGAAGCAAACTATTCTCTACTGTCATGTCATGGCAACAAGTGCTGTTTTAGAGCATTAGAAACCATAGCAATTATAACCATCTTATTAAAATTGTAACCAATGTTCCAGCCTTCAACCACAACCAAGCAATTAATAAGGCAGCAGCTATGCTTCATCTAAAACAATTTTACCCAGAAGTGTCTTAAGTTTCCTTCGTTTTTGTTTTATTCTCATGGGTTTAAAATAAATAAATATATATTTCCATTGGTAATTGTAATGTTTAAACTGAAAAAAAAAAAAATCATAATAGAGAAAAAATAAAAAATAAATAAATAATTCAAACGAAAAATAAAACCAATCCTTAAAATGACAGACTAAAGATTAGTATTTTATACTGGAAGAGGACATTTGTGCACTGATTTGGTCCCTCACAGGACTTACATTTTTAATGCTAATGTTTACAACATTTGGCCAGTAACAAAAGATTTGTACTTTAATTATATTATGGGTATAATTGCCATGGGATATCTTTTAAACACTGAAAGAAGCTTTCAGAGTTTAAATTTGATTTCTTATGAGAACACTAGCAAAGTTCAAGTTACCTCAGTTTTATTGAAGTATTCTGACAAACTATGATTACTATGATAACTTGTTTGAAAGAGAATTTTCATTTGCATTTCTATAAAACGACAAACTCCATCCACAAGAACGAAATAGACCAAACTTTGTCCACTTGGCATTATAATGAGGCTCATCACTGCATTACATGCCAAAATATACATTTTATTGATCCCCTTCCAAGATGCAGTAAAATATGCATTTAGTGGTTGTTAAAACATTAATAAAAATGGTCTGCTAGTAAGATAAAACATTAAAAATGCATCACAGAAATATAAAAATATACCAAAGACAGGAGAGATGAATTTGCATTTCTATAAAACTACAAACTCCATCCACAAGAACGAAATAGACCAAACTTTGTCCACTTGGCATCATAATGAGGCTCATCACTGCATTACATGCCAAAATATACATTTTATTGATCCCCTTCCAAGATGCAGTAAAATATGCATTTAGTGGTTGTTAAAACATTAATAAAAATGGTCTGCTAGTAAGATAAAACATTAAAAATGCATCACAGAAATATAAAAATATACCAAAGACAGGAGAGATGAGGATAAAATATGAAAGAAATTCAGATAAAAAAAAAAAAAAAAGTTCAAAACTTTTTTTTTTTTTTTAAATGACCACAGTGGATTACAGCTGAACTACTTCCGATTAGCGGAGGCTGTTCCGATGACACAGTCGTTCACCTGCAACACAGTAAATGTGAGTTACAGACAGTGTTGAAGATTAGGAGACTTTCATAAAATAAATACACTGATGTGATCACATGAGATCACTCACCTTGCTGGCGAAGCGCAGAGAATTCAGCGACTCACTGAAGCTCTCTTCCTCCGGTGCAATATTTACAAACATCAAACTGTACAGAGGAAAAGAAATGAGTCACATGTTCCTTAAAAACACAGTAATTGTATTCTGCAAACCCCTAAAAGAAAATACCATCTCAGGCTATAAAACAAACATGTTCTTGAGCATTATACGTACGTTTTGCTGTTGCCTCCGAGACAGTTCTGGAGGAGGTATGTGAGCTTTGAGTTACGGTAGGGAATAAAGCTCTCCTGTAGATGTTCAGAAAGAAAATGAATGTGAGAAATCATTATAGCACAGCAAGTCATATAACTGAAGACAACATTTATAGCTCACTACTTATAATGCATAATGTACCAAGAAGTCTAGAAGACTATAATTTTGCTTTTTTTAAATAAAGTATGATATTGAGAAACCAATAACTCAGAATTGGTTTCATATGGTTAGCTAAAAACATACCTTGCTGGCCAAAGTGGCGATCACAATTCCCAGGTTGGTGAGGGATGAGTTGATGGCGGTCATCTCCTTGAATCGCTCTCCTTGAGACTGACTCTTCTGCACTCTCTCACTACCGGCCAAATCCACCAGACACAGCACGGCTGAAACGCAACCAATACACAATTAAAGTCAGGCATCAATCTCAATTATAACTATGGACAAACTCAACATGAAGACTAGGGCTGTCAAAATGACTGAAAAACTAAATTTGAAATTTGCACTTAAATATTATCAATATTCGAATTATATTCAAACTTAAAAAGGCATAATTTCAGTTAGAGGGGAAAAAGCTTTTGGCTTCTCTCCTGAGGCCACAAGAGGGCGCATCCAGCAAAATATTAATGCAAGTTTATTAAATAAATACAATAACATGACTATCCGTGAAAAAGTGCATAACGTTTATAAACCAAATATAATTAAATTGCTTAATTATAAACAAAACTGTATCATGTATGCATAATTTAAAACAAAGGGACGAAAGCCCTTGAATTAGAATGTGGATTTTTATTTTAAATTCAACGAATATTCGAAAAAAAATGTTTTTATTTGACAGCCCTAATTAAGACTACTCTTAATTGGACCTCCATTCCCCTTTACGAAGTGCAGTTTATCTATTAAATCAAGGAATTCTGTGATTCTTACACTTGCACTTGGTGTCTCGATCAGAGTTCTGCCCCTCTATGTCTAGCTGGAACACAGAGTGAGAACGTGAAGAGTGATCGTTCATGCCTGTGCGGGCTGTGGACCGGTTCTGGTTTGCCAGCATGATCAAGTTGTGCACCTGAGACACGAGGAAAGAAACAGACACATTAATAAACTGCACACTCATGTATGAACAAATCAAATACAACACCGATTAGAGATGCACCAATTACAATTTTCTTGGCCGATTCCGATTTCCGATTTTTTGGAAGTGTGACTTGCCGATACAGATTTTTGTCAATTCCGATTTTATTTCTATGAACTATAATTGACAGCATATACAAACAAAAATCTATGCAAATTTCAACGCAAAAATTATTTACACAAGAAATTATTAAACATTACAATTCCCCTAATCTGGACTAAGTTACAGATTTTCTCTCACTTAAACAACTTTCAAAATAAAGTCTGTGACTGAAAGAGGAAGAAATAGTCAACTTAATGAGTTGCTGTATGTAACAAAACAAATGTCATTTTCCACTGTTTATAAATTTTTTCCCCATAACCTTATTAAATGTGTTATCTTTCACATCAAATTCTTACATCGTTTCAATTAATTCAGTTAGAATAATAAGAAACTGTGGAGTTGTTACCATTCAAATGAAATTAGTATTAACAAATGCTCTTTTCAATGCTGAGGAAAGCTGCATCTGAAGTGGCATTAGATGCATTTACAGGGTACATACAGGAATCATGTTAAATTTAATACCTTTTAAGACCTTTTTTAAGACTCTTTCCATACATTTTAAGACCTTGTCACCACTCCAAGTTTTAACCGGTTACATCGGCAACACTTTAACTTACATTTACTATATATTGATTGTAAGATAGCACAACTAAACAGACTTGCTTTGTGATAACTCCTTATCAATACAACACAATTCAGAAGGGAACGAAGCACAAGAGAATTTATTGAGTGACTAGCTCAAATGCTTCCTACTAGTGTAGCCCAAAACATTTAGCACAGTTGTATTACAGGTAGAATGCAAAATGTTTCCGTACAAGCGTTTCAACCAAATGTAATTTATGCAATATTTCAAACCTTTAACCCACTGGGGAAAGTCAATCAAAATCAACAGTTTAAAAGCAGCCCAATTTCGTGGAAAAAAACAACAACAATCCTACATCCAATAGGAGCTGCAAGAGTCAGATTTGACTGATCACGGGTCAAAAGTAAGGAGAGATAACTGAAGATGTTAGAGGATTTGCTCAACAGATCCCGAGCTCATGTCAAATGTAATTTATGCAATATTTCAAACTTTTAACCCACTTGGGAAAATCAACCCATGGCAACAGTTTAAAAGTAGCCCAATTCTGTGGAAAAAACGCGGACTTGGCAACCCTGCATCCAACAAAAGCTGGAGGAGTCAGATTTGACTGACCTCAGGTCAAGAATAACGAGAAATGACTGCCAAGACCATGCTGGAGTATTTGCTCCTCAACAGATCCTGAGCTCATTGACAAATATCTTATATCGTAGGATGTGCTCCCTTTACACAGTGCGCGCCCGCGATCGCAAAGTCGAAAGTGAAAATGTCGAAACTGCGAGCGCTCATTCAAATACGATTTAAATACCCCACATATATATAGCGGCGCCCTGAAGCACGAAAATTATATACAATATTAGAATTAGGGGTCGACTGATTATCGGCCTAGCCGATTATCGGCACCGATATTAAGCATTTTTATGATTATCGGTATCGGTCATTTTCAAAACCGATTCGCCGATAACTGTGGCCTAAAGCAGTCTCCGCCCACCGCTCTCTACGAATTCACTCTCACTCCAAAAGCGCTCGCTAACTGGAGCTGCTTCACTGATCACGCATCAGTTGTCTCTCAAAGGTAAGGCAGCAGCAGACGTTGCTTAAGTTGCAATAGATCCCAATCCACTACTGAAGTTGCAAAACACCTCAATATTATCTATGATTTCCGTGATGCGGAGAACGCGGACGGAATCGCGGAATCCAGTCATATAAATGGAATTTACTGTATGACGCGGAATGTCACGGAATTTGTCAAAGTTTGGATGAATTAATCAAAAGTAGGTCAGTACACTTAAATAGAGTTGCGATATGGACTAGTATCTGTAAATATTAAGCTGCAAAAATACTATTTAAATATGAATCCTGCATGTTCTGCGTG
>NW_015552574.1:59685-61915 GCF_001515605.1 Sinocyclocheilus anshuiensis
CAAAAGATCGGTTATCGGTCTACTTTATCTGTAATAATTGGTATCGGCATCGGCCTTGAAAAACACATATCGGTCAACCCCTATTTCATACAATGAAAAGGGCCACTTTTAAAGTATGAAACCTGCAAGTATGGGCTATACAGCGATATACACTAATTTACTACTGGAAAAGATGACAGATATACATGACTTATAAGATTACATTTTATATACAGTAAGCTTTCTAAATACTAATTTTATAGGATTTTTGTGGTAAGATAAGACTCTGGTTGCTTGTGGCGGAGAGAGACTAGCACAAAAATACCTTTATTATTTTGAATGTAGCAGGGTAGCTGGCAGCAAAAAGGAGAGATTTTTAATGTCCCGCTTATCGATGACAGAATATCTCTCTACACGAGGGCACCAAGCTCAGGCACAGGAAATATGGCTGGGAACGATATCTGCTATTGAGGGAGAGGGAGAGACATATCCCTCTCAGATGATCGTCCAGTGTCAGAGAAGAGCTGTCAGTCAGCCTCGGGCACACAGTGACCTCACAACCTCAACAGAGCAACTCAGACCTTAAGACTAGAGAACAACCTGAGCAGAATACAAAGGGAAATATATCTGGAAGGTGTTACAAACAGAAGACTTGTCAGCAAATGATGATCTTGTGAGCCGAGTCAAGACGACCTGTTGTAAAGGCACTAATGAGATCTCTTTAATGTCTTCAATGTGTGAATTGTTTCTTTTAGAGTGTTTAAGTTTAAATGGAGAGTTATGAAAAAGAACTAAAGAAAAAGTCACCACTACCCCCAGATATAGCAGAATTTTATATTAGAATTTTTATTTCAGAAATGTTTTAATCCATTTCAACTAGAATATCCCTTGTTATTTTATTCAAGTGAACTGAACCTCTGATGTGTGTTACATGATCTGAGTTGCACATCTCATGCATGTAAATTTCCGGGCTTTCCGAATGTTGCACTCAGACAATAGCTTTCTTTCTAAAGCCATACTCAACTTGCAGTTAAGTTAAAACACTTGTTTTGGAGGAATGATTGCATGTTAGGTCAGAAGGCAGTCTACTGCCCGGGATGCGTCAGGATGCATTAGCATTTACAATGTGGTGATGTGCGTTTCTGACTTCTACTGAACATGGTTTCAGTGACTGAAGCACAAAAAATGTTGGATCCCGTTTATAACTGTATTCAGTATACTCAGTTAGTGACCACATCACCCCAAAATAGATCTTAAGTGTAAACAGGGCGCTAAAGTTTCAGAATAGTCATTTAACAGATATTTCAATATCATCTTCCAAGAAAAAATGATCTGTATTGTTTACATTCATTTAATGGGCCCTATCACACACCTGGCGCAATGCAGCGCCAGGCGCGACGCAAGTGTTTTTTCCTAGTTTCAGCCCGACGCAGTTATCGTTTTCACGTCCTGCGCCACGTTGTTCAAATAGCAAATGCATTTGCTCCCATTTGTGCGCTCATGGGCATGCTGGTCTGAAAACGAGGTGTGTTCAGGCACATTGCTGGTGCGTTGCTATTTTGAGGCAAGTGAAATAGACTGCGCCACTGACCAACTAAAACCTGGTCTAAAGTCAATGGCGCAGTATTTGTTTGTTATTTAAAGAGCGCGTTAGTAATATGCGCCTATAGGTGGGTTCACAACACGCATACTCTCTGCTTATTACACACACAGGGCAGCAGCACGCAAAACATGCCAAATATTAAAAATGAAAAGGATTACAATGTAAAAGATTATTATTGTGTAGGCTACATAAATATAAAAATGCCTACGTGTCATAATGGATAGTCATTACATGTTAGAGATCGACCGATATATCAATTTACCGATATTTTTCCCTATATTTAAGCATTTTTACAATAATCGGATATCGGTTTTGTAATATCGGATTCACCGATAAACGCCGCCATCTTGTGGATGTTTTGAGAATTGCGCGCAGGATCGCCATTGCACCACGGCGTCTGAGGGGAGAGGAGACAACAACAACGGCGTGCACGGGTACTTGATTTACTGTAGTTAGCAAACTTTATTTAACATAACAGCCATTAATGCACAAAATAGATGCATTACATAAATGCCTGATATGCAGTTTATGCAGCTTGGCTCGAAGAAATAGAGACGAACTCACGGAGTCACGTAAAATAATCCGTCAAGTCCTGTCCCAATAAAGACGTAACTTTGCGTGAATTAAATAATATGCAGCCATGAATGG
>NW_015552574.1:61959-68418 GCF_001515605.1 Sinocyclocheilus anshuiensis
GCATTTAAGACTTTTTAAGGGCCTTAATTTTCTCTAAATTGATTTATCAACTTTTAATACTTTTTAAGACCCCGCAGACACCCTGGTTTACAGAGTTTGATGAAGCTGAGGTGCCATAAATGCATTTACACTGCAAAATTTTAAATGCATAAATAATTTTATAAGATTATTGTTTTACATATTTTTTTAAACAAACAAATGTTTAAAAAAATGCAATGATACTTTTAAATATGACTAAACCACCAGTAGCCGCTGTGTGTTGCTCAGAGACAACAGTTCTGCTGTGGCTTTGATCGGAACTATTTTCGTCAGCGAAATTGAGCAACAACAGTCAATATTTTGTCTAAAATCTAAGTCACGTAATTTTAACTTATTGAAATACTATTGTATAAAATCAGTGTCACATATCAAAAGTGTTGATACTGATATTCGGGGAAACATCATGGCCGTATAATGTTGCTTACCTAAATCATATTTTGTAAATATCTTTTTTTTTTCTACCGCAGTATGCATCTATACATTTCTGGGAGTTACTTTGTGTGTGCGGTCTCTCTCACACACTCACTCAGGCTGTGCAAGCCTCATCTGGCACGATATAAATACATTATCAGTCGCCGTTTACACTGAATGCAATTCAAATTAGAATCATTCTCACGCGAAACAACATGTTTACACGCGACTGTGAGTGTGCGCGTGGCAGTGACGTCATTGCCGGTGCCGCTGGCAATAAAAGAATCAGCTCATGATACTGACCGGCCGGTCACCGATCCAGGACGGTCATGCGAAAAATCGGCCGATTCCAATCACTAGCCGGTCAATCGGTGCATCTCTAACACAGATTACTGTGAATTTCAAGTAGTGTTATCTTAATATCACTGCGATAATGTGATATATCAGGGGTGGCGAACGTCGGTCCTGGAGAGCCGCAGCCCTGCAGAGTTTTGCTTCAACCCTAATCACACACACCTGAACAAGCTAATCAAGGTCTGAAGCATTACTAGGAAGCTACAGGCAGGTGAGTTTTTATTAGGGTTGGAGCTGAGCTCTGCAGCACTGCGGCTCTCTAGGACCGGAGTTCGTCACCCCTGTGATATATAAATGAGCAGTACCTCATCTTCATTGTTGACCTTTTGGTAGGTCAGGTTGGTAACTGTGATTTCATTATTGGAGACCTTCCTGATCTCATGCTCAGGTCTCTTGTTTGGTTTTCCCGTGTAGAGAAGATCTCGAAGAGTTTCATTGTAGATCTCCACAAAGCTGGCAGTGAAGGTGTACTAAAAATACCAACACAGAAACAGTCTATTAATAAACAAACCATGAGGAGGCCAAAAACAATACCACTCCATGGATGCCCTGAAGGAAAAAACAAAACACAACAACTACTATCAAAATATATTTAACCTCATTTGAACAACAAATATTTCATATGAAACTTCTACGTCGCCCTTACCTGCCACCCTTGCTCTTGGAGTGCTTTGGCAGACTTGAAGATCTGCTGGACAGCACGTGGAATGACTCCCCACAAGTCCTCCAGATCGCCCCCCTCCATAGTAAAGGTCTTCCCACTGCCGGTTTGGCCATAAGCAAAGCAACAAACGTTGTACCCATCCAGAGCAGACTGCACCAGCAGGGAGATCTCTTCGAAAACCTCACGTTGAGTGGCACGCGGCCCGAACACACGGTCGAAGCTGAAGTTATAGCTCTTCTGAGTGTCAGCCGTGCGCCCCGTGTGCGACTGAGGAAGAGAAGAGGGAATTTGAAAGGCTGTTGGTCACATTCTTTAGGTTATACCAAATTTAGTCTTAGCCTCAAATTTATTGGTTGCATGCTGGTATGTTATTGTAGAGACATCAACTTCACAGTTACATGCCCTAAACATCAACTATGACTGGCTGCTTTACGTGTCAGTCAGACAGTCTCATGCGCTCCTTGGCCAATGAAAGCTGTGACTAGGTCCAGGCCTTTGGTCCTCAGTCTGAAGGTCTGGCTACACAGGACTATACCAACATCCATAAGACCAGAAGCATGATGGGAAGCATTTACCTCTTCCGTTTTGGCAAGTGTAAGAGCCTTGTTGTCATGGGCCGGCAGCTGGATGTGCAGAACATCAGACTGATTGCCAGTCAGCAGTGGGCGGACCCTACAAAACACTCGGATGTTGCCCTAAAAAGAGGGTGTGGATTAATTAATGCATATTTGAACAAATTACTGAATACATAAATACATAAGTAGGATTTTGGACAATCTCACTTTAAGAAAAAGTTACCCAACATAATGTGACAAATAGACACCAAGCAACCAACAGAATGTATGATTGCTCGTTTCAGTCATAAATGGTTATGATTTATCACTTCATGGTGTCACACACCAAATAAACAAAATAGCTTTATATGATTCTGCAAACAAATCTATGAAAGCTCACTTTGAGCTCTTGAATAGTGTTGTGGAGCTTCCTTCGCTCCATTTCTCCAAGGTGGAGCTCTTCTCTTTCCCGGGCCACCGTTTCCTCAAGGTTCCTGACCAGTTCTTGGCTCTCCTTCAAACTGTCCTGACACTGCCTCAGTGTAGAGGTCTGAATGACAAGCTGAGTCTGAGAAAGACAAGGGAAGAGTTTGACAGAATCAGATTACACAAAGCGGATGTTAATTAAAGGTGTAAATGTGGCTGTATGAAAAATATTTACCTGTATATTGCGGAGCTCAGTCTCCAAATGATCCCGGAGTCCTTCCAAAACCTTATGCTCCTCGTTTAGCTTGCTGAGGTCTTTCTTAAGACCATCTCTCTCTGTAGAGGTTTGCGCCAGGTCATCTTTCACAGTAGCCAGCTTTTCCAGCTCCTCTTCACAATCCCTACAACAGAATCAGGAATATTATCAGACAAATAAATAAAAGACCACCAGGTCGAATCATTATGGAGTTAATTTTAACATGCTTACCCGAGACGCTTTTTGAGACCTTTGTTCTCATCTTCGATATCAGCCTTATGCTTTTGGGCTTTGGTTATAGAGTCCTTCAGATGATCGTTTTCCAGATTTACCAATTTTATTTTGCTCTGGTAATTCTGGACTTTGACTTCCATGTCACTCACTTTGCCCTTCAGGTCCCATCCTGGCCTCCGCGACACACCTAAACCGGCATCTGCTGAAAGTGGACAAATTAGCCATTAGGCATCTATTTTATTATACTGTATCATAATACTTACAGACCAAAATGTTTGACCCAGATATGCATGCATGTTTTACCTTTAGGTACTGCTGCAACTGGTTTTCTCTGGTCACCTTGTTGCAAAGACAAAGTCGATGTTAAGCTGACATTCACATTTTGCATTTACTGTGGTTATAATATTGACGGAGCTCATTGATATTTGCAGATTGAATATTTACAGTTTGTGCTAATGACCTGATTTTAGTAGTATTAAGTGAGGTTTTTTGTGTTTCTGATAAGTTAAAGCATGCGTTTTGCAATACCTCTTGCAGGGGCAATGGCCACTGTTGCAGCTCCAGTTGGACGAAGAGCTTTGACTGAAAAAGAAAAGAGACAACATGAAGACCCCATCTGCTATTTTACTCAAATGGCCCCCAAAAAACTAAAACGAGATGTTAAAGGTCCCATATTGTACACCTTTCTGGAGTTTTATTTTAGGTTTTGATGTCCTTAAGAATATATATTTGCAGTATAAGTACCAAAAACCATCTCAATATATTTTTACAGCTCCTCTCTCAGGAGCTCTGCTGAGAACAGGTCGATTTTGGCTTGTCTAATTAATATTCATGAGCCTCTCTTCTGATTGGCCTGTTGTTTTCTGAGTGACGCACGGCCAGTCCAACCACAGGTAACTAGGGTCAGCCGATGTCACAGCGCTAGCTGGAGGAAGCAAAACAAAGGGGAAAACTGGAGGCAGTCCATTCAAACCAGCGCAGGTTCGGCTACATAAAGGAGCTTAAAATATCATCTTGTTGTGATGTTGGGTGCCAGAATTGACGTAATACAGCCTCAAATTAGAAATTTGATCGCATATCTGCTGCCACTGCCAGACAAAAAACCGACGCATATGGTAGTTAAATAGCCCCTAGACCTCAGTAATCATGAAAAAAGCCAGGAAATTTCAGTTTTGACAATATGGGACCTTTAAATTTCAGTATAACTTACCAGGAGCTTTGACTGCCACAGGACGTCTTGGGGGCACAACACTAGCCGCAGGTCTGAACCTCTGAGGCGGTTCTGCATCTACTCTGCGCATTTTCTTCTGGAAAAAAGTGGGGATGCTTTTCCATTAAATATATTCTAAATAATCCAAAGAAGAAAATTTGTGATAAAAGCATAATTAAAGGAAATCTGAACAGACTAAAAACACACCTGCGCAGGCTGCTGTTGCTCCCCATCTGAGCTGTTGGTGTGAGCCCGTTTCCCAGACATGACAGGGAGATGGGATGATGTATTCTGCAGAGGAACCAAGAGAAAAACATGAACAGACTTTCAAAAGGTACACATGACCGTAGAGCTAATGAGAGATGTGCAATCCAAAACAAAGCAGTAGTAGTTTAAGAATAATGCATTTAGCACTCAAACTAAATTGCTGATGAGGTGCATACTATTTTGTACTGTACTGAACAGCAATAACAAGTAGCTTGGGCTGCATACTGCATCTACTTAACATCTTTTTCTCGTCGTTTTGGCCTTTCGTCCACACAGAGATGACGCTTTTGTCAAGGAAAACGATAACGCGTGTTTAGTCATGCGACGCATATACTACAAATTGGTATGTTTATACACGAATTTAACGTTTTCCGACGTTTCAGTGTGAATGAGAAACTTGAAAAACTCTTGAAAACGCTAGCGTCGACGGAGAGAAAAACGAAAACGCCGTTTTCAAATGTTTCAGGATTAATGTAGACGTTAGCCTTTATGCATTTCCAACGGTTTATAATCTTACCTCTTTGTTCATGGATCGTGTGTAATTCTTCTTTAAGGCAAGCCCGAAAAAACACAACATACACAAAAGTTAACGTCATTTAGTCAAATAACTTTGCCATTCAAGTGCATATTTAAATTAATAAACTCCAAATTACCAATAAACACATTGTATTGACGAAAACAAAGTTGCTGAAATATAACGTCATTCACGTAACTTTACAAAATAAACGTACAAATCCATACAATAAGCTTTATCTGAACATCGAGAAATAAAGCATAACTTATCATACTTACAGTTGATGTATATAAATAAACACATAACAACAAACCTTTTATACAAGGACTGAGAATTACACGTAAAGAAAAAAACACACCCCAGCGCATACATTTCTCGCAGCCGTTTGAACTTCAAATTGAAATTCTGCTTGTGGTCGCTTTACCCGCTGATCTCTCATTGGTCGGATCGGAACCAATCAATACAAGGCATCCAATAACTCCCGCCCAAAATGGGCGGAGAAATAGGTCCGCCAACCCACTAAAAACTCCAGTCAGCGAGACAGTTTTCAGTTTGTTTTTATTTATTTATTTATTTTATTTAGCACATAACATTCACAGGGGATACATACAACAGAAATATTGTTTGAAAGAACAATATGTGACTCAGGTTCATGCAAAGCAATAAAATACACAACCAGAATACAAAACACAGTAATATTCTACTAAAATAATCAGGACAAAAAAATTATAAATAATAAATAAAAAGAAATAAAAAGAAAAAACAAATAGACAAATACTTAGAATAAACATCTAAAATAATAAATAAATAAACACAAATAAACTAAAATAAATAATTACACATAACAATGTCAACTTCGAAGATTAACCGGGAGGTAACCCTTACACTGACTGAAGTCATCATTTTTTCATCAATACGGTTGTTTTAGCAGCTTTCTTATTAAGTGATGAGCAGAGAATGATTATTGAATGATTTTGTAAATGTGCTGAGAGCTTTATAGACATAGATATATAACACAGAAAAGCATAGATACGTCTTCTTTTCCATAACAGCCTTTATTAAAGTGTTTTTATTTGTCTAAACTGCAACAAGAAAGCAGCACAATTAAATGTATAGTAAACATTTGAAAAAGGAATGATTAAAAATACATTATATAAAGTATAAGTACTTACATAAGTAAAATAACAGGTTGTAACACAAATATAAAGCCATAAAAGGCACAAAGGGGGGGGGGCTTTGATATATGACACAGATAAGCACAGACCTATGTTGGTTTTATTTAGACCTATTTTCCATAAAGGCCTTTATTAGAGTGGGTTTTTAACTTATTTGTCAAATCTGCAAAAAGACAGCAGTACAATTAAATGTAAACTTTACATAAAATACATTATATAAAAAATAAGTATTTAAATAAAATAGCTTGTTGTAATACAAATATAAAGCCACAAAATAAAAAACAGCTATTAAATGCCCAGTATTAAAGCACCATATATCTACAAGAATTGAAAAGGCACTCATATTTCATAGAAA
>NW_015552574.1:68607-100230 GCF_001515605.1 Sinocyclocheilus anshuiensis
ATTGATGAGAGGTGGCGATTTCTTATTTCACAGTTAAACGTAAATCGAGTAACATGCACTTTATGACTTTGGTAAAATGTAAATTACAATGACACAAATCCATTTATTTGTGAACATTATTTTTGGAGAAAAATACATGACCTCACATGGCGGAAGTGATTTTGGTGGTAGGCTTGCGATCATTTTGACCTCATTCACAGGAAGTGGAGTCGCGCGGAGTCGGGAGAGAAAAAAATAGAAAAAAATTGAGGGGAAAAAAATCGGTGAATCCAAGGGGTTCGGGCGGATTTGGACGAAGTTTCCGAACTGTCCCGGCCCGGAGGAGCCCTGGGGGTTGAAAGGGAATCGCCAGCACCGGTAATTAACACAGAGTTATAAGTTAATTGTGAATTCTTTCTCCAAATTTGAGCAACTCACGCGGGCGCTTCTCCCCCTGTCTCGCCAGCCGGAAGTCTGCATGAAGCTGCGTCTCCCTCGCATTGGCGTCGACGTTTTTTTTTTCTCTCTTCGTTTTTTTTTTTTTTTCCTCGCCGTTTTTTTTTTTTTTTATTTGAATCCAAGGGGTTCGGGCGGATTTGGACGAAGTTTCCGAACTGTCCCGGCCCGGAGGAGCCCTGGGGGTTGAAAGGGAATCGCCAGCACCGGTAATTAACACAGAGTTATAAGTTAATTGTGAATTCTTTCTCCAAATTTGAGCAACTCACGCGGGCGCTTCTCCCCCTGTCTCGCCAGCCGGAAGTCTGCATGAAGCTGCGTCTCTCTCGCATTGGCGTCGACGGTTTTTTTCTCTCTTCGGGTTTTTTTTTTATCCTCGAGTTTTTTTTTTCTCTTTTATTTTCTCAGCGAGACTAACCGAAAGAGGGATGGAGGCATAGGGGCATTATTGTTTGCAAGCGGAAGTTTACATGTTGCATAGCTTTTAGATAGTGCTTCTTTCTTCGCGTGCATAACAAAAGCTGGCATTTTAATGGAGGCTGTTTGAGGAAGCCTTGATATCATTAATGGATGGTTTTGTGCCGTTCCAGCTACCTTTCCTGATGCATATGCTATTAACATTGTCCCATCAGATAGAAACATGCAAAATGAGCTGTCATTGCAGCAAAACACGCATGCAACCATTAAAAAATAAATTAAAACGCGACGTTTTGGCTTCCATTGATATTATTTAGGCGTGCATACGAAATTAAAGACTATGTCAGAAGTTGACTAAGAGGTCTGCACATTTGCTTTGTTTTGTTTTTTTATGATCGGCAGTCACAGATAACATTTGGCTGGATCGCGAGGCGATGCTTTTGTTTTGATGCCTATTTATAGCGCGCGCGAATCTCCATGCAAGTTCTGCATCTCTCCTGCATGCAAATTGTGTGTGTGTGTGTAAAGAAAATGAATTATAAAAAAAACATCAAAGTGTTATGTTTTATTTTACCCTTTTTATAGCTGTTTTCTTTCAAATTTATACTAATTTAGCACTGCTGAAAAAAAAAAGCTCAGCTGGTTCCTCAGTGTGGTCAGGATGGTCTGTTGGCTGGTTTAAAGTTGGCATGAAACTTGATCTGTTTTCTAAATGCATATTACAGATTCTATTGTAAACAGATCATCTGTGTTTGTAATGTGTAATCAAAATGTCATAAAACTGGTCATAAAACTGAAAATGACAGACTTTTCTCTGGTGACATGCAGGACTTCTCCAATCATTAGTCCACCTAAACCCCACCCCTGCAAGCTCACATTCATGTCTTCTGTTTTGAGTGCAACGCCCACTCAAAATCCAATCAACAACCCATGCATAGAACTAAATCCCGCCCTACATTTTTTGAGATGGTCCTCACTGCAGAACACAAGATCCAGGGGGCGAGGTTGGATCCAGATCCAACTCCTCCCACCTTACATATACCTAAACCTACCTGTCTCCACCCCCTGATCCCTAAAGCCACCCATCTCCACCCCTAAACCTACCATCTCCACCCCCTAGATGTGGATCCAACCCCGCCCCCTGGATCTTTGTTCTGCAGTGAGGGGCTACTGCATTTTTTTCTTTTTTGGTAATCTGATACATTTCGGACCAGGGTTATTATTGTTATAATTATAATAATTCCTAATGGGAAATTTAAACAGCAAAGATGGCACAGAAGCATTTCTGAAGTAGCATTTAGGTGTCTTTACACACTGTTTAATGCTGCTCAGAGGATGAATTAATGCATTTACACAGCAATCACAATTGTACACTTTGAAAATTCTGGATGCTTTTGGCCAAAAACCGAAACGGAAACTGCTTTGTAATAATTATTTATTGTTTTATTAAATAATAAAAAAATATTTTGTAAGACTTTTTAATTTAACTCAATTTTAATTATAGTGAATAAAAAAAAAGCCAATAAAATAACCACACTTTTATTGAAAGTAACACAATAAAGTTGGACAAAATATATATTAATATTAAATATCAACATATTCTTTTTATTTAGTTCTATGCAACAGAATCAGATGAAACAAATTAATTTTACTAATTATCCAAATAATGTATAGTCCTTTGTATAGTCCTGTATAGTCCTTATACAAAGCTATTATTATCAGAGCGTGTGAGCAGTGCATAACGTCACGAGAGGGTAGCATCATTTTACCAGCGTAGCTCAGTACAGCTGTACTACATCATATTACAGCACAGTGGAACCAGGGTTGCCAAGTCCGGGGTTTTCCTGCAGAATTAGGCTACTTTTAAACTGTTGCTGTGGGTTGGTTTTTCCTCTGTGGGTTAATGGTTTGAAGTACTGCATAAAGCATATTTGACTAAAATGCTTGTACTGAATATTTTATATTCTACCAATGATAATACTGCGGTCGATGTGTTTGTGAAAGAGGTCATTAGTAAGGAGCCCTTGAGTTGTGTTTTGATATTAGGAAAATGGTCATTGGGCTACTTTTGGGCTATTTTTGATTGGCCATTCGGCGAGTTTTGTTAAGCAGACCTGGCAACCCTGGTGGAACACCAGAGTGGAATATTGAGCAGAGCGTCACAAAGCGCAGTGTCAATGGCTAGAGGGAGAGTGCAACTTGTGTGCTAAATATGTTTTTCTCTTTCGGCTGAAAACCGAAAATACCATTTTCGGCGGCTGAAATTTCAGTGCATCTCTAGCAAAAACTATAAAAGTGTATCAATGATGCTAAAATAACACTAATTTCAATGTGCATAACAAAACAAAACAAAAAAATATCTGTCACTTCTAACATTTCATCTTGAGATTAAAAGGTTTTAGTTGGTTAGTCTGTTGAACTATAGTTGGCCAACAACCAGCAGAGTACCAGATAGCTAGACTGAGAGACCAGCAAACAATCTTAGGCTGGTTCAAGTTGTTTTTTTTTCCTGTATTGTGCAGGCTGAGTTGGCATGCATGCATTTTTATTTTATGCATGTCAGTTGTGTTTTACACATTGGGTCGTGCATGCATTGTGATTCCTAACCCAACACGCCTCTTTGCCAAACAATGTTTGCCAAACATTTTTTTTTGCGAAAGATGCTCCAAAGTCCTTTGCTTCAATAAAGAGAAATAAATCACAATTGTCAAAAGGATGAAGGTGCATAATATTTGGCAGGTGTTTCAAAGAACATATTAGGAAAAAAAGCATTTTTATGTTATGCAAGGTACTTGGGTGCCCAAATGAATACAGTACAGTCCAAGTGAGTGAATAAACCTTCAGGCCACAGGAGAAACATAAGGACGAGGTGTCATTTCATAAGTGTTGCCAAAGGCAGAGTGGGTGTTTTACAAGTTATGTTGCTTTTCAATTGCAGAAATAATGGAAGATTCCCATTTCAACTCATCATACTTTTGGTCTCCCGTTCCAACAGTGCAAGGACAGGTAGACAACTTATTATTGGACTCTCTTGTACAGTACATCCTTGTGTCTTTAACGGACACGCCATGCTTATAGAGCACAATCTAGTAAATAAAAAAAAGCAAAACAAGCATACCAGTCCGGGATGGCTAACACCAGCCTCGCACTGATCCATGTGAAAGTTACACACTGGAAGCCCTGCACCAGCATCCATAAAAAGTAACCCTTCCCTCGCTGCTCTCTCCTTCTTCCCCTTCATCCTTCATCTGCGTTTATCTCTCAATCCATCCTCCTCTTTCATCCTTCCCTTTTTTCCCTTGTTTTTTTCCCATTCATTCCCCCATGCGAGTTTAGATTGAGAACGCCATGTTTCTGAATAAGATGAAAGAGCAGCTGGGGCCGGACAAGGGCACTGCTTTTCCTCACTCGTCCACGGCGCACTACCCCACGGCGGTGCTGACGGTGCCGGGCTCGGTCGCCATGGACACGGGAGCCGTCGGAAGGGTGCCGAAGCAGGAGGGTGGAGGAGGAACGAGCGGGACAGCAGGGGCGCAAATATCTGGCGTGGGAGTGCACCTGCACCCACCTCACACGTCCCAGAACATCACGGTGGTGCCTGTCACATCTACTGGCATCATGACAGCAGGTGGGTATTCCACGTTTTGAAAAATCAATGGGGTGTGTGTGTGTGTGTATATATATATATATATAGCATATATTTTGAAAATATTTACATGTATATATTTATATTCATATAATTTATATCATATAAATATATTTAATATATAAACGTAACATGTTTTTCTTAAATATACATGCATGTGTGTGTATTTATACATACATAATAAATATACAAAGTACACACACATATTATGTAAACAAACTTTTATTTTGTATGCGATTAATCGTTTGACAGCACTTATATATATATATATAAAAATAGACCCAAATAGATATATATAAAAATAGACCCAAATAGACCCAAGTGAACAATAGCTTTTAAAATTACTTAAAATACATTTATAATAGTAATGAGGCAATAGTAATTAGTTCAAATAAAGTATCAAAAGCAAGTAATCATATGGTTTTACTGAACAAAACTGTTAAAGGGTTCAAATGAGACAATTTTAATTTTTCCTTTCTTTTTGGAGTGTTACAAGCTGTTCGTGCATATATAAAATCCCTAAAGTCGCAAAGATTAAAGTCTCAAATCCAAAGAAATATTCTTTCTAAAAGTTAAGACTCATCCACACCTTCCTAAAACGCCTCAATTAAACACGCCCCCACAAATCTACGTCACTGTGTTGGAAGATTTGCATAACACCGCCCAAATGTAAACGCAAAAAAAGAAGGCGTAACTTTTATTCTTACTGTAGTATTGTTGCCGTCGCCGCCATGAAAGCTGATATTCCAAATATGGTAAGGGGCGTAACATTTCTGTCTCAACCTTGAGGTATTCGGCCAATCACAACGCACTGGATAGCTGGCCAATCAGAGCACACCTCGCTTTTCAGAACAAAGTGTACGTAACCTACACGCATGTAAATAATTAAAGTACATATATTAAACCTGCATCGCATATATGTATTTAATTCAATTGTATCGTTTTGAATTGACAATAACTTTATGCTTTATTATGATTTTTAAATGGGATTAATATATGATGCAGCCTTGATAAACGGTAAAATAATGCGTTTAATTAATTCTCGTCTGTGGAATGCGCCACTTCTGGTATTTTGGCGCTTACTCGACATGGGCAAAATGCAATCGAGGATTTTTTTTTTTAATCGAGTACTTGTATTGAATTGACAAATTTTAGCCCTTACACATATATATAGTTTCAGAAATCAAATGTTAATGTAATGAGGTTATCAGAATCGGTCAAATTGATGTGTTTGTCATCTGTTTCTCAGCAGGGTTAGTGATCACGACTCCTCAAGGGGCACTGGTCACTCCTCCTGCCTCCTCTCAGTCTTTTGTTTCTGGACCACCCACAACAACCATGATTGTGTCCGCTTTACACCCAACAAACACAGGTAAACAATTTTATGCCCCTTTCTGACCCTTCCAAAATATACACATTTTTAACATGCTGCAGTTTATACCTTCCATACTTATGGTAAAAATAATGATGGTAAAACCAAAAAAAGAATGTTAGAACTAAGAATATTTTGTATAGAACTTCACAATAAGTAACATTACATTTGAATTTATTCATGAGAAAATTATCTATCTATCAGTTTATCAATAATACACATTTGTAAGATATTTGAATGTTTTCGAAAGTGGTCTCTTCTGCTCAACAAGGCTGCACTTATTTGATCAAAAAAATGTAAAAAGAGTAATATTGTGAAATATTATTACAGTTTAAAATAATGGTTTTCTATGTGAATATTATTGTAAAATGTAATTTATTCCTGTGATGCAAAGCTGAATTTTCAGCATCATTACTCAGTCTTCAGTGTCACATGATCTTTCAGAAATCGTTCTAATATACTGATTTGCTGTTCAAGAAACATTTCTGATTATTATCAATGTTGAAAACAGTTGTGCTGCTTCATATTTTTCTGAAAACTGATAGATTTTATATTTTAGAGATCTTTGATGAATAGAAAGTCCAAAAGAACAGCTTTTATTAGAAATTTAAATATTTTGTATCATCATGAATGTCTTTACTGTCATTTTTTATCAATATAATGCATCCTTGCTGAATAAAAGTATGTCTGCTACAGCCCAAACATTTTTTAACTTTTCTTGCACACAGTTACTTCAAAATGATGTTCCTGTTATTATGCAAAATTCATAGCTCTCCATTTTTTGAACAGTAAATAGTGACCGTTATGTAGGCATTTCTTAGTCACAAATGATTCATAATTCATGAGTCATAATATTAAGAGCATGTGTTTAAGCATTTCCTTCTTATATAACAACAGATAATACACCACACATTGCAGAATATTGATTATTCTCATAATTGTTTTTCATGTCACTTTCACTGTAAAAGCAGCAGACACACACACACACATATGCTTGCTTACTCAGCCAGTCTGAGAGCCAAAGAAGCTGTAGGAAGTGAAAGTGAGAGTGACTGTGGGAGGTAGTGAGAAGGGATGGATGATGGATGAATAGAGAGAGGGACAGCGCGCTCTATATGTTGAGAATGTTCTGCTCTTTTCTGTCAGAGGCTGTCCGGCCCCCTTCCCTCTATCTCCACAGCCACTGTAAGTATAATAGCACATGTACATCTCTACCAGAAACCTGCAGTCAATCACATTCACATCACTAAAGCACTTATGCAGTGAAATAACACTTTATTAAATTTGGTGTCTGTTGACTTGAAATAGCAGTAACCACCACTTCTTGCTTGGATTCGATTTTGGTTATTTTTAAAAATTCAAATAAGAACGAAATTATTTCATTTAATACAGTCATTTGGCTTTAAAATTGGGTCAGACATATAAGATTAGTCATTTGGAAACCACAATGGTTTGCCAAGGTAGACCTTTAAAGGCGCTGTATGTCATTTGTTTGACTTTACTAAAGCATCAAAATGCTATAATAGGTTTGCAGATATATAGGAAACATGTCAAGTTCACATACTTGTTTCTTTGAAAAATAATGCTACAGCCAGTTATTCGACTTTGAAATGTGTGTTCCGTGTCGGAATGCTTGTTTTTGTTTTGGTCTGTGTGATTCCGCCCACTGCCAATTTACCCAATAGTATTTCGACACCCTGGGTTGCCAGTTGGCGGGAAACACTGCGTATTACAGCCATGGTGACCAAAAACGAATTGCGTCAGAGATCGCCGTTTCTACCCGACCTAAAAAGCCTCAGCATTCATCTAAACAGCTCTATGAAGAGAGGAATATTAAAACGCAGATAAATCAACTCAACAACGTACAGTTCCATTGTCATTTGTGCTTGTTCCTGTTGCGTGTCCACAATCTGGCAACCCATGTGAGCGTTGAGTCTGAAAAGAAGGGGTCGGGAGAAACAAATATCTCTCATATTTTGAATTTGGACTGCAGTATCCATTTCAACTGTTAGCTGTCAATATTACATAGAGCACCTTTAAAATTGGGTCTTTACAATATTGCAAATGCATATTTAGGTTTTAGTGCGCATTTCTGTCTGTTTTACTGAAATTTATTTGAAATGTTTACTAAATAATTGAGTTTATCAATGTCAGTGTGAAGGATTTGATGTCAGACCGTTACATTTCAGACTGTATAGCTTTGAAGATAGCAAAGTTTAAAACACGTTGCCTTTATCCTCTGAATGCAGAGTTGCAAGAAGAAATTATGCAGATTATGTTTCATATTCAATATTATATTACTGTGTTTTTGCCCCACTGACACAAACAGACAAGAAAGAGGATGGCAGTATTCCACCCGCCGTAGTCATGCCACTTCCCTCAAAGCGGGGCAGAAAGAAGAAGTCCATGATGCCAAGGGCAGGTCTCGTTTCAGCCCATGCACTCGCCACAGGAAGTGATGCGCTAATTCTTGCACACCTGGCCGCTGGGGGTCAGGTGAGACGTCATCATTTTACCTTTATGTAAATAAGTTATTGTTTATCTTACACTGCCCTGCATCATATTCAATGAATGAAATCCAGTAATTGTTTTATTTATTTTTTTACTAATTTTGTGGTTCTGTTTCAAAATTCAGTGCTTGTTTTGCTCGAGCATGTCACACTTTCTCACAATATATGATGCATTTTGTAGAGTTTTAGCTTTTGGCAACCATGTGAAGAAATGTTTTGTCAAAATCAGCCCACTTTCACATGTATGACATTATTTTATGCCTAATCACGCTTTCAAGGTTGGAATTCTGGCCAGTTTGACAGAAGAAAATGCAAACATGATGCAGATTTTGTGGCAAAAAACACGATTTATAATTTATGTAAAGTTCATTGTAATTAAATTCAATGTATTTATGCATATTTTTCCACTCCATTGCAAATTGTAAGTTAAATGATACGTTTTTAAAACTTCAATTTGTCATTGAATTACGAAACCTACTTGTTATTTTGATAAGTGCATTAGAGCTGATACATATAAGTAATTTGAAATAATTATTTCTTCATTTGTGAAAAAAATGTACATGATGGAAAGTTTTTATTGATATTTTTAAACTCAGCATCATCAGATTAGGTAATATTAGGACTTTATTGGTAATCAGCAGATGTTTTTTTTTCAAGATGCAGGTCTGTGTTATTGTCCAAACAAGCCGTCACTGATAAGACAATTTAGAAAAGGGGTAACATTTTTAAAGAACTTAAAATAGAGAGAAGTAAACCAAACTGAGACACTTTATTAATTTAGTTTTATTGTTTGTTAAAAAAGACTCTCAAAACATGCTTCCCTAAATTGTCTATTGTACTAAAGGTGTTGACTGATGCAAAAGTAAAAGTTTACCTATATTAAGATGCTCACTTAATTTTTTCGCTTTTACAGCACAACACGAGTGACCCATATGACCTTTCCAATGATGAGGATGATCATCCAGGCAAAGATGGGAACAAGTCATACAGGTGCATATTATTGCTTAAGAAATAAATAGCCATTTTCTTAAATATTTGCAGGCTTGATTAATTTGAGTGTGCATTAAACACTGCAGCACATTGCAGCACACTGACACTATTTGATAAGTGTATTAGTACACTATGTGTATTAGTGCTTTTATTTGAACTTTTAAGTCTAATTGCATGACATTTCTGCCACCTTACAAAAATATCGCTTTATTTTCCGTCAGCTTGTAAGGGAGCATCGATAAAGATGATAAATGGAATGCAAAAGGCATTCATGTGATACATTTTCAGTTTTAAGATTTCAGAAGTGTCAAGGCTGTTGCAGTGTTTTTAAAATGATCATTTTGTGAGTATTTCGAATGCAAATGCACATGCTTATTTTTCCCTTTAGGTGCCGGATGTGTGCGGTGACGTTCTTCAACAAATCAGACATGCAGATTCATGCCAAGTCGCACACGGAGGCGAAGCCGCACAAGTGTCCTCACTGCTCCAAATCCTTCGCCAACTCCAGCTACCTGTCCCAGCACATCCGCATCCACAGCGGCGCCAAACCCTACTCCTGCTCCTACTGCCAGAAAACCTTCAGGCAGCTCAGCCACCTGCAGCAGCATACACGGTACGCATGTGTGCCAAACCATACACCTGCTCCTACTGCCAGAAAACCTTCAGGCAGCTCAGCCACCTGCAGCAGCATACACGGTACGCATGTGTGTGTGTGACTTACTAAAGGATGCACTGCTGCACCTGCTACAGGATGGAGCCAGGGCTTTGAGTAGTTGAGTAGTCGTGTTTTCGATTAGGATAAGCATGTTTATCTTTGACTTTTTCCATTCTCTCTTTCTCTTGATACCTTCATGTCCTTTTCCACCCTGGTGCAGAGACATTTGAGCTTGCACACACTTCTAGTGAAAAACGGGATAATATACTCTCTGCAGATAGAAGCAGGTGTTTTTGTCTCATGCTAATCACATCACGCATCTGCTTGTCTTATTTCACACCAACTTTTGTTTCATTTACTTCTTTTGGAGTCCTTTATGTCCTGTTGACATTTTTGTGGCACTGTATTCTTGCAAAGCTTTTTTATTTAATGTTCTAAATCTGCTTTCTTGTGTGGACTGGGTAAAATATTGTTTTTCCAATGAATCAATCTTCATTTTATTCAAGATCGATCTTTTACTCTATGCATATGTGGTCAGTGTAGGCAGCTCTGTTGATTTTAAATAGATAAAAAAAAAATATTTTAAAATATTGTGTTGCTCAGTATTTTGATAGAACGTTTGTACATTAAATCTTTTGATTTATACATATAAATATGGTTATATGATATGTATATATGTTTATAGACACATTCAAAGCTTTTCTATACTCTTTTATGGGAGTTTTCAGGAGTATACAATTTTACAATAATTTTGCATAGGGCTGGGCGATATGGCCAAAAAAACTGTCAGGATAAAATTGTTCATATCAGTCGATATCGATAATTATCACAATAACCTTCAAATCTTTATTTCTTTTGGTTTAAAGGCAGATTTTTGCTCCTAAGTGAAAGTTGTAGAAACCAGACTTAATTGTAGTTTTAAACTACTCTTTATGATCAGAATATGACAGACACTTCACGTTTTTGAATTCTTTACACTTTTCCTGTCATTTTTTCTTAAAATAGTTTCTTGATAAAAAAAGTTTCTTGATGTTCTAATAAGTAATAAATTGTTTCGAATCATGAAACAGGTTTGCACAGTTTGCAGGGCAGGCTGCAATATTAATATTACATTTTTTTTGTCCCTTAGAAATGCACATTTGACAGTACGGATGCATGTTTATTTAATACTGTCCTGACTAAGTATATGTATAATCCACAAGACAAAATAATAGCTGAATTAAAAATAAAAAAGGAAAATCAATGTGTCAATAAGCAGCCCTGTTGTTTAGCTATTTGACGCAATGTCATGTAATATTCTGGGTTATTTTTAACTACAGTTTATGAACTATTTCTGTGATGATATTAATTATCACAGACAATAATTTTAAATCATCCCTTAGTTTGTAAAAACTAATAGCAACTATATTAACCATAAATACACTTTAATTTAAGCCTAGCAGGCTGGAAGGCTTAAAAGCATTTTGTCTCCATTTGCTTCTGTATTATCTGTGTTTCTTCTCTACGTTATCTGGCTTGTGTCATGTCTTCTTTCTCTTCTTTCCATGTCATTTCTATGCTGTTGGACAAGAAAGAGTCTTTAATTGAATTCCATCTTACTCTGCTTATCTTCTTCACGTCTGTTTCGTCTGCTCTGGTTTAAAGGCTCTGGCTCGTTTCATATTACCCGATAGTTAGGGAGGGGAAAGGAAGCTGGTGAGAGAGAGAATGAGAGAGAGAGAGAGAGAGGATAAGATAAAGTGCCTTGTGTTTCTGTGTGCTGCGTTTCATAACTCAGACACCACAATGAGCACCGTCACATTGCTAAAAGCATGTAACCTGCGACATGTTTGATGATACGATCACGATTTGATCCAAGTAGGGCTCATTTATTGATTCACTGGTAAATCTCTCTCTGTTTGTTTCTCTCTTTTCATCCCCTTCCCTTCATCCCTTGTTAGAAACCACACAGAGGGCAAACCGCACAAGTGTCCTCACTGCTCCAAATCGTTTGCCAACACCAGCTACCTGTCCCAGCACATCCGCATCCACAGCGGCGCCAAACCCTACACCTGCTCCTACTGCCAGAAAACCTTCAGGCAGCTCAGTCACTTACAGCAGCATAACAGGTAACAGACAGGGACAGATAGAATCAGTAACCAACCGTATACAGCAGCCGTACTGCTCTTCTCCTGGCTTCTCCTTTTCCCTTATTCCTTCCTCCTCTGTTGTCTGTCATGCTGTAGTTGAGATGATTGTGTAGGCTTCCTGGAAACATATTTTAGCACTGCAGAATGGATTCATGTGATCTTTAGTTCAAACTTTCTAAAGAAAAGCTTCTGTTTTGTTTTGAAGGATTCATACTGGCGATCGGCCATACAAGTGTTCCCATCCCGGCTGTGAGAAAACATTTACCCAACTATCCAACCTCCAGGTAACCATCTTCAGCTGATTAATGGATGCTTCCACACATTTCAGCTTTCTACATAAGTGATTGAAACCCTGTGGTAGTAAAATGCTGTAACCAAATGATTTTACATGACCTTTGGTTCCATTGCGGACTGAACACTGTACTAAAATACGCAAACTTTCTTCAGTTACTATTCAAGAATTTCATATGCAGATGGAAGTCTAGTTCACTATTTTGGAAATTAATAACTCTTTGGTTCTTTTTAGTGAATTAAAAAAAAAACGTATGAATTGGTCAAAGTGGTCACTGAGTTTATTGGACTGATTTACTGAACTGTAAATTAAATATTCTGTGGCTTGTGAGACTTTAACTTAGTGTACTAACTGGTTGTTTGTATGATAGTGTAATATTTTTTTTAAAATATTTTTATTAAAATTAATTAATGCAAATTGTACAAGTTATTATATTTAGTATTTTTATTTCATATATACACTACTCTTTGGGGTCGGTAAGATTTGTTAATGTTTTTGAAAGAAGTCTCTTATCGTCATTAAGACTGCGTTTATTTGATCAAAATTTAAAATAACTGGATTTTTTATGTATATGTTAAAATGTAATTTATTTCTGTGAGGCAAAGCTGAATTTTCAGCATCATTACTCCAGTCTTCAGTGTCACATGATCCTTCAGAAATCATTCTAATATCCTGATTTGGTGCTCAAGAAAGATTTCTTCTTATTATTAATGTTAAAAAACGTTGTGCTGCTTCATATTTTTATAGAAACTGATATCTTTTTTTAGGATTATTTTAATCAATTCTATTTTCTATTTTATCAATAGAAAGTTCATTTCTGTGAAACAAAGCATTTATTAGAAATGGAGAACTTTTGAAACATTTTAAATGTATTTACTGTCACTTTTGATCAATTCAATGCAACCTTGCTTAATTTCTTTTAAAGAAAAAAACATACTGGCCTTTAACTTTTGAATGGTAGTAGTGACCAAATATTAGCGTGCATTTATGTCATTAAAAGGTCTGTAAACATACATTGTGCAAAAATTTGATTTTTTTCAAATGTCTGTTAAAATCTGAAATTATCTTAGGGCACTTAAATGCATTACATTTGCATTACATTCTTCAGATTCCCATCCATAACTGACACTTAAGTTGTAATTGCATAAATCATTGCCATATATTCTTTTGTAAGTGTTGTTTATTAATTCAGACCATTATAAATATTTTAGCTTGTTAGCTACTTAGCAACATGTTGCTGTAACTGTCTCGAAAAATCTGCTTGTCAATTTCATGTTAACATTAACATCAAGGCTGCTGTCATGACATTTACTTGTTTTTTTCAGTCTCATCGAAGACAGCACAACAAGGACAAGCCATACAAATGTCACAATTGCAACCGCGGCTACACAGATGCGACCAGCTTAGAGGTTCACTTGTCTACACATACGGTGAAACACGCCAAACTGTTCTCCTGTGGCCTCTGCAACCGCGCCTACACGTCTGTAAGATCCCACCCATGATACCTCAATCCTTGGTCCTCCATCTTGTCAATCTTCATTTTATTAAGCTAAAATTATAGATATGAGTTTGTTAGAGATGTCGAAAGTTTTAGATATTACCGTGTTAGGGCTATTTGATAATTACGATACTTAATCGCAATTATTTTGGACAATTCTCAATCATGATTATATTTGTCATTCATCAGAATTATTGCACTTCGACATAAGCACGAGTCAAGAAAAGTCAACACGCATGGTTTGCTTGCAGATTTAAAGGTGCAAACGACTGCGTGAAAGAGACTGGCTGTATTACACTTTCATTTGAGCAGAATATCTCAGCAGTGATTATTAAACTAACTTACATGTTTGCTGGTGTTTTTAGCTCATCAGAGTTTTTTCTGTAATGTAGGGAGAGCGCAAATGCATTTCCTTTATAATGGTTTTCTACAAGAAGAAAACTCTTAACATGCAGTTTAACAATGTGCTTCATTCGTGTTACGGAAGTCGTCAGCAGCACTTTCTCGAGAAGGATTTGTCATTTTATTTCTAGATCGCAAAATCAACAATGTCACCAAAGAAGTGCATTTTTGGTTGTGAGAGATAGATAACCTTGTTCAGCTTTCCGAAGAACCCAGCATTAAGGGAATTATTTATGTCGATATCACAGCTTGCAGACGATCGCTAGGCAAAAGCTTTGCGTGCTCGTGACTCTTTAGCTCCGCCCACAGCATGCCTCCAGGATCTTGACTGTATTCAGAGAGAAGCGGTACAACTCTATCTTTTATAAATCTGATAAAACTAAAGACTCTTCGTAGATATGTTGGATATGCAGTAGTACTCTCTAGGTCAGGGGTTCTCAACTCTGTTCTGTCCTGCACAGTTTAGCTCCAACCCTAATCAAACAAACCTGCAAGTAACTTTGTAGTAATCCTGAATACCTTGATTAGCTTGTTCAGGTGAGTTTGATTAAGGTTGGAGCTAAACCCTGCAGGAAAGTGGACCTCGAGGGCCAGAGTTGAGAACCCCTGCTCTAGTTACTCAAGATGAACAGAAACTGTGTGTGTTATGTCCCCTTTAACGTAAAATTGTCCTTCCACTTGGATTATGGTGCCAATGTCGTAGCATTTATGACCAGAGAAATGTGAGAGAATTTTGGTTTTCGCTGGTGGTTTTTAAGGACATTAAGCTATGTTAAGCATTTCAGAATGTTGCAAAAAAGCAGGTCTGATTGGGGGATTTAAACTTTTGAAATCTGGCAACCGCAACCAGCTTGTGGTGGCTTGTTACCATAGACTGTATAAAACATGGACGTAGTGTCCGTGACGTCACCCGTAGATTTCCGAAGAGCGCATGAGAAAAAAAATGTACCCCCCTCACAGTTGTCATGAAGGGCAAAATTAGCTATATAGACCAAAAGCACATTTTGTACCAGGCTGTAAACAATTTTTTTCTGCTGTAAAGCTGGGCATTTTAACATGGGGAGTGTATGGGACTGACTTTTGGAGCCAGCCTCTAGCGGCCAGTCGATGAATTGCAGTTTTAGTCACTTCCGTGTTGGTTTCACGAGAGAGAGCGGGAGGTTGCCGCTTGCTTGTTACCAGTTTAAGATAACGCAAATGCCAAATTAAAATGAAGTGCCTTCAGGATAAATAACCAGTGGGCAAATATTGCAGGCGATTTTGCCTAATAAATCGAGAGAAATCATGATTGAAAAATTATACATCATGCAGCACTACTTAATGTTGACACATTTTTCTGTTTTTGTTATTTTTTAGGAGACGTACCTGATGAAACACATGCGAAAACACAACCCAGACCCTCTGACGGTAGCAGCCGCAGTAGCTGCCCAGCAAGCCCAGCAGGGCCAGAATCTGGCTCAGCCCTCGGGCGCGGGAAGCGGCAGGGGTCGTGGGCGAGGCAGGGGGGCCGGAGCGGGAACGGCGGCCCAAGCGCAGAACCAACCCAACCCCACCCCGCCAACCAGTTACTCTATTACAGAGGGAATACCCTGCCCTTTCGACCTGCATCAGTACAAGACCGTGTCTGCTGGAGAGATCCAGTACAAACCGGTCACCGTGGCCGACCTGACGGCCCACAAAGACCTCTGCCTCACCGTCTCCACCTCTGCCATCCAGGTGGAGCACATGAACTCGTAGAGGAACTTGAGGAGAATGAGAGTGAGGAGGTGGGGTGAGGAGAAACGGACCATGAATTGGATAGGAAATAAAACACTGCCTTGGGACAGAGGAGGATTTGCGAATACAGACTGGCAGGAGGGGAGGGCAGGTTTGCAAATTGAGGAGAAAAGGAGAGATGGAGGAGCACATCAACTCTTATGAGTTGTTGTCTTTCTTTAGACTTGCTCTGCAGTGTCACAAAAAAGGCCTTAAACTGTCATGGTGGCTATTCTCAGTTAGCAGCTATTGAAATATTGAAATATACAATACCCAGCCCTAATTCTGTCCCTTTGGCCACTATGGATTGCAGCAGTCGGGTTACGGAAGTAAACATCCCATTCATTTTCTCCATTGGGGAATTGATTTTTAATTAATACAAACCATTGAAGACAGACCAACTGTGAGCTACAAGGCTGTTAAAGGGACAGTTCACCCAAAAATGAAACTTTTGTTGTTCCAAACAACAAAGTTGTTCCAAACCTGTATGTTAAACACCAAAGAAGATATTTTGAAGAATGTTAATATAATGTCATACTTCCTTCTGGAAAAACTACATTACCCATGATTCTGCAAAGAAATCTCCACCAATCTGTGCAAATCACCAAACGGCATAAGCTGTTAAGTATGCAGTTTAGTACTTTTGTCCCATTTTTAAATACTTTTTTGCTTCAAATCAAAGTTTCTAATGCCACGATTCACCATGTAGCTGGTTGGTTTGCTTCATGGCTTATAACTCTTCAACAAAGACTTGTTAAAATCCCCATGGAAAAAATAAATGGGAAAAATCCTTTCAGCCAAGACCATTGAAAAAGTGGGCAAAAACCATAGTTTAAAAAACTACATTTTAAATTTGGCAGTCTGAAATGGCGATCTGTGAACTTCCCTCAGAATTTCGGACAATGTCATAATCGACTACTTAACTTGCCCATAAATACATCACCCTCAGTTTTGAGGCAGTTTTGCACATGATATTTTTAAATGATTCCATTTCAGACTTTTATCAGGAGAAGGGATAATTGAGCAAATTATTTTACATTAGTGATATTTTTTTCTCTACATGGCACATTTCTTCAGCACTACTAAGAGGAACAGATGAAATGAAAACAAAGGTTAATTTTGTTGCAGGGATTGTGCAAGATTGACTAAAAATGGACACTAGCCTTATAAATGGGTGATTAAGGTTACCAATGCCAGCTAACAAAGACTAGCTCATGCTTATATCAAGCTTTGAAAACCAGCAAGTTTACTTTTTTCTCTAAGTTATAAATGTTACAAATGCTGGTAAACGAGAAAATATGGACAAATACCACCAACATATCTCATAAATGAATTGTACAGAACTGCAACTAGTTTACATCACAAACTATTTCATAGAAAGATGCAAATATCTGCAGCTTTTGAGCAGGTTTAAAGCAATAGTTTACCCAAATGAAGTTAAATTACTGATGTTCTTCCAAATCTGACTTTGTACGCTCTTAAGAAGTTTTAATGCCTTTTATGACACTGCTTTGCAGGCCTGCTGATTGACATTTCAAGGAATTGTGCAACTGCTTTGTCACTACCAGCCGAGTCCTGTTGGAAAGAGATGGCTAAGACTGCACTAAAGAATGGGGAGAAGGATACACAAAAGCTAATGGTTTATGGGAGATGGCACTTAAATGAACTTTTTTGTTCATCGTTTCTGATTTGTCATTACATTTTAGCCATTTATCATATGTATTTTTCTATTGTCCTTGTGTATGTATGTGTTTGAGTGTGCGACGGGTTGGTTGAAAGAGCATGTAAGAGAACATTTAGAGGAGATGAATGTGTGAAAACATCTATAAAATTCTGTTTTTTGTTTTGTTTTGTTTTGTTTTTTTTAACCTGAAGAGTTTAGTCATTTTATATTTTCTTGACCCTCTCCACAAAGTCTTTTTTTTTTTCAGAAAGGAAGGGAGGGGAAAAAATTTTTTCAGACGACAATTTGGTTACCAGGTACTATTTAGTAGTGTTTTTTAAAAACCTTTAATACCAGTTATATTAACTTTGTTTTTTATGCAATTATTATTATCATCATCATTATCCATTGGGAGTTAACTCTGTGTGTGTGTGTGTGTATATATATATAGAGATGACATGTTCATTCAAAAAGGGAAGGATTGTCTTTCTGGTCCAGCTGAAATATGATTTTTAAAAAATGTAGTAAAGGCAACATTAGAGATCAGAGTATGGGATGTTAACGTATTGCTAAACCATCCAATCATTGACCTACATGATGCCATCTGTGTCCAGCAAGCAGCCAAGTGATTGGCTGATCCTCTATGTATAATCCTTGTTGTATCCATATATGTCTTTGGAAAATAACACGGTTCTCAATATTATTATTAATGTTACTTCTGTCATACTTATTAACTACTCTTTAAGATGACTTTGCTGTATAGATCAACACTCATTCATCTTGACGTAACTGTTTCTCCTAATATGAACAATAAAAAATGATAAACACATCTGGAATAGTCATTTTATTGTCTAGTGCAATATTGTCCAATCACAATTTGCCGTTTGACTTTTATTTTGGACATTTTAGGAGAATCTCTGAGGTTAAAAATATAAAATTTTGAATGCTTATTTTTTTAATAGTATATTTTTCCTCTAAAAATGTCCTGATGGAAAGGCCCGATTTGATGTAATTGCACATTCTTTGAGATTTTTTTTCTAATTTATTGCAAATTCAGGGATTTAGGCCAAGAAAAATGGTGAAATAATTTTAATAGGAAACAAATTCTCATTGAGTTTTTATTCTTATTTTAAAATGAACGTGGCCAATCAAAATAAGCTTGCGTCACAGTATTCAGCCAATCAGAAGCTAGTTACCTGGCAGATTACACATGAATCGACTTTGAAAATTTCAAACTAACGGTTTTTGGTACGACCATCGTTGTGGGAGAGCGACTACAATTGACAACAAACCAGGTGTAAAAGAGACAAATCACTATCATGAAAATTACCATATATAATTGGATAAATTAGATCTTGAATAGTATGAATTGTAGGAATAAATCTAATCTCTGATTCATCTGAATTAATGGTTAATCTTCTCAGGCCGCTGCTTTCAGAACGTAATTACAGCACTCATTTAAATGGAAAGTGCTTGTCTTTATCAATTCTTACTGGATAACTATTTTTGTACTATATTAATGAAAAAGGTTAAACTGGCATTTAAATTATCGTAAAGTATTTTTTAAAAGTCATTTTATTGTGTCGTCCTGTCTAATTAGGCTAGTTGTGGGGATCTGATTCATTGATTGATTCATTCGTGAATGAAGTAATATGAGTGAGTGATTGAATCATTTACTCAACTGATTCATTCAAAACAATGGTTCATTCAGGAATGAATGAACAATTGTGTGTTGCTCTGGGATGCTGTAAATTTATTGTATTTTGACGTTGGAACTATTTCCGCTGGCGGAGCCAAAAAAACTAAGAAACTGGCAATATTTTTTAATTTTAATATTTTGTACTATGAATCAATATATAATTATAATTTTTTAAAGTTATATAATATATAATTAAAGTTATATAATATCAACTTCATATTTAAATGTTGTCAAAAAGCAATCGTTCTGTTCGTCTGAATGTCAATTACTGTATGTGCGGCATCGTGCCTGCTCTGATATTATGAACAAATGCACGAATATAGGCCTCATATTGCGTAAATAATCCAGTGAAGTCTTGGAAACAGTTATTAAGTTCCCCTTTTACCCATAATATTTTTATTGTAGGAAGTTGGAGTAAAATATAATGTACTCACCCTCACAAAATGACAATGTGAGTCCGTAAATTTGGTGTCTTTGTCCATGTAGTGTCAGGTGGATGGCAGATTGTGAGGCAGCTGGATCGTATGCATTGGTGGAGTTCAAGTTTGTCAAGCAAAGAGGACTTGAGATGAGTCACGATAGTCAAAATAGGTAAGTGAGGGGGTTTAATAGGGTAGGACATCAATAAACCAAATTCAGTGTGGCTGCATAGGTTTCAGTAAACTTAAAGCCCCAAGCTGAGGCTGTCAAAGTACTTTACCATGTTCACATTTCCTAGGGGTTGGCATTCTCCTGCAGGGAACGTGTTGAAATTATGTTCATTAATTTAGACTGAACAAAAAGCAGTTTAGTTAAACGTTTATTTTAGTAGGGAGGTTACTTTAAGGCATCATAAGCACAGATAGACAATACAGTGGTTTGGTTTGTTAGTCTTTGCATGCATGCTGAAACTGATGCAATTGTTGAAACAGTTAAAATAGGTGATTTGTTTACATAATAGTATAGATGCTTTGTATAGAGTAGAAAAATCATCTATTGACAAATACAGTTTTTCTTTCATTACACCAACATAGCAGCCATAGCCTACACAGCATAACAGCAGGTCTACCTAATGCCCTGACATACTATATATAGCCTTCAAGGGATGCATCACACTTCAAAAGTCATAAACCATTAAACATGAAGATTGTAAAAACAAATACAAAAGTGACAAATGTGTGGAAGTTCAGTTTGCATTACGCACAACATCTATAAAGTACCATAACAGTGTTTATACATCATTAATGTCATGTTAGTAACGATTAAATCTAAATAAATCTAAATCGTCATTAGTGCCTATGAATTATACATAATGAAGTCAACATATTGTACTGACAATTAAACATTTGAAAACAGAACATTCATCACAATTTTTATGATGTAATCAAAGAAAAATGTAGTGTGACCAGTATTAAATACTGTATGATTATGAACAAAACATATATTAGAACTCCCTAAAATCCCACTTTTTTTATGGAACACAACTATTTTGACAAGAACTCAGCCTTCAGACATATTTAATGAACAGAACTGTCTAAAAATGTAACAAGTTTCCCTGTTTGTCTAGTCCTAGAGTACACTACATGGTTATGATCATGATCAACATTGTTAAGGACATATGTGTGTATGTATAAAATCGCACCCTTCTGTCATGCATGAAAACACTTTAATCTATACAAAAAAACATTCAAACGATAATTGTGAAATAA
The DNA here is from genome assembly GCF_001515605.1 of Sinocyclocheilus anshuiensis. NCBI lineage: Eukaryota > Metazoa > Chordata > Actinopteri > Cypriniformes > Cyprinidae > Sinocyclocheilus > Sinocyclocheilus anshuiensis. Next base: position 89,759 of record NW_015552574.1, read on the forward strand.
ATAAGTTACTTTTTAAATAATTACTGATCTGTAATTCTGCATAACACAAAGACACTTGATTGTTCGTTTGAATAAACACATATGAAGATCTGACATTATTGGCAGTATCTTCAGATTTCAGAGTGCGGTACAATTTGAAGCAGATAACTGCTATAACTCCTACACGATTATGTCCAACTAATATAGCTATAATGTACTGTTGAGGTAAAGTGAAAGTATATCCTATTCAACCCACAGAAACAAATGACACAACAGCACCAGTCCTTATAAAATAACAGTGTTTATACATCATTAACGTCATGTTAGTAACGATTAAATCTAAATAAATCTAAATCTAAATTGTCATTAGTGCCTATGAATTATACATAATGAAGTCAACATATTGTACTGACAATTAAACATTTGAAAACAGAACATTCATCACAATTTTTATGATGTAATCAAAGAAAAATGTAGTGTGACCAGTATTAAATACTGTATGATTATGAACAAAACATATATTAGAACTCCCTAAAATCCCACTTTTTTTATGGAACACAACTATTTTGACAAGAACTCAGCCTTCAGACATATTTAATGAACAGAACTGTCTAAAAATGTAACAAGTTTCCCTGTTTGTCTAGTCCTAGAGTACACTACATGGTTATGATCATGATCAACATTGTTAAGGACATATGTGTGTATGTATAAAATCGCACCCTTCTGTCATGCATGAAAACACTTTAATCTATACAAAAAAACATTCAAACGATAATTGTGAAATAAATAAGTTACTTTTTAAATAATTACTGATCTGTAATTCTGCATAACACAAAGACACTTGATTGTTCGTTTGAATAAACACATATGAAGATCTGACATTATTGGCAGTATCTTCAGATTTCAGAGTGCGGTACAATTTGAAGCAGATAACTGCTATAACTCCTACACGATTATGTCCAACTAATATAGCTATAATGTACTGTTGAGGTAAAGTGAAAGTATATCCTATTCAACCCACAGAAACAAATGACACAACAGCACCAGTCCTTATAAATGTGTTTCCCTTCATGTTACTTTGGCTTCCAAAAGCTTACCTAATGGAAAGCTCAAATATAACGAAATGCTCTTAGTGCTCTACCAGCATTAAAAAGTGCTCTATAAGAAAACCTACAGGTGAAAGTAACATTTCAAAATGTCAGACGTTGCAGTGTCTAATGGCATTCAACAGATCCTTGGACTTCACTGTCTTCTTATGCTTGCATTAAAAATATAAAGAACAGCATTCTTCCCTGGAGTTTTAGATTAAAATGCACTCTGGGTTTTGGCAGCATTGCAAGACAGACAGGAAGTGTAGGTCGAGAGAAACATGGGAAAGGGAAAAACAAAGAGATACAGTGTGGAAGGTAAGAAAGATAAAAGGAGAAGAAATACATTTTCAAAGATAGAGAAGAGAGTCATTTAAATGATAAAGAACCTGAGGAAAAAGTGAGAGTAAGAGAAAAATATACAAGATTAATGAAGCATGCATACAGAAATGTCATGTTGGAGAATTTCTTCAACCAGTCTGGGCCACCTAAAGAGAGAGAGAAATTCTACGTTAATTGTACATGTGAGAATATGCACACACTACATGATGAACAAAATAAATTCATGATCAAAACATTTTCTGTATTTACTTAAAATACAAAAACAATACTGTTTGAAATACTGTTTTTACCTGGGAAATGTTGACCCCAGTTAGTTTCTCAATGGTTTCAGGCAGTCTGGTCATGATGTCAAGCACTTCACCTGTCAGCTTGGCTGCGCCAATCTCTGAACCTCCACTGGAAACCATGGTGACCTTATTGGTAGCTGACAGGGGCTTACTTATCTCCTCTGCCATCTAATGGACAGAAAGAACACAATTTACCATCAATGTTAAGACATCAACTCAAACTGCATTGAACTGCTTTTTGCTCTCAGCAGGATTATCTCTTGCAAGAATTTTGCAGTGCAATGCAATATTTTTCTGTATTGCCAACACAACAACATTACAAATACATCTCACCAGTGGCAGTTTCTCCAGCAACATGTCCACCATAGCTCCTTCCTTGTAGTTCTGGAAGGCCTCAGCCTTCTTAGCCATCTGCTCAGCCTCGGCACGACCTTTAGCCTCCACAGCGTATGCTTTGGCCTCTCCTCTCATCTGCAGAGACACAGTTCATGTGTAACACAAACGGTTTTGTTTTGAATATAGCCAAGATGATGGCTGATCACTTACTTTGATAGATTCGGCCTCAGCTTCTGCCTCCATGATTAGCTGAAGACTGTTGGAGAGCACAAAATGGCCAGATGCATATGTTTTTAAAGGTGAGTGGTTCAAATTTTTCCATTTTAAAATACTTTCTCCTATCCAAAGCTGTTTTTTGCAATTCCGTATGATTTCATTACACACTTTTAAGACAAAAACAATTGGTGAATGTTTGTGGGAAAACAACCTCCGTGTTATATGGCGTTTTAAAACAAACAGGAAGCTGAGAGCATTGACGAAGCATCCATCTCACCGTTCTGCTTCCGCCAGTTTCTCCAGCCGGTATCGTTCGGCCTCGGCTGGTTTCTTGACTTTGGCCTCCAGCTCTTTCTCCTTGCGTGTGATCTCCTGTTGCTGAAGCGTGATTTGCTGCGAGCGCTCCACCACCAACACCTGCATCTTCTCCTCCTCGATCCGCTGCTTTGTCTTTGCCACCTAATGCAACAGTTACACAGATTTACGGAATAAACGTAAGTAAATTAAAAACATTTTTACCCACAAAATCATGTCACACAGTTATGTTTCTTAAATCGGTATAACTATTAAAGGAATAGTAGAACACAACAAAGATATTTTACTTCGTTGATGACCAGTTTTGGTTTCCGTTGACTTCCATAGTATTTTTTTTCCATACGATGGTGGTCAATGGGAACCGAAATGACTTTTTGTGTTCCACAGAATAAAGAAAGGCATACCGGTTTGGAACGACGTAGGAGGGGAGTAAATTATGACAGAATTATATTATATACAAGAACCCAAAGGATTCATTTTAGAAAGTCAAGAAATTATTTCACAATGTTGAAGGTCCCCAATAGGGTTTGGTTGTCGTTTTACCTGGAGCTGATAGGCCATTTCAGACTCAGCTTTTTTGGTGAAGACCTCAATGTCATAGACAGCCTTCTTCAGCTCGTAGTCTCTCTGAGCCTTAGCCATCTCGATCTCATTCATGTACTGAGCAGATACCTTCTCCTGTATAGCATTGGCCTCCTACAGAGAGAAGAAAGAAAGAAATGAGAGAGACATTAGCAAAAACACTCAGTGATATTTAGAAAAAAGGCTGTATTTGGAACAGAGTTCAGGAATGGCTCACCCTGATCACTGCATCTCTTTTGTTCATGGCTTCCCCAATACGAGCATCCTTCTGCACTTGTGCCGTACGGGCCTTCCCCAAAGAGTGCAGGTAATCCTGAAAGAAAAAACCTTGATTCACCACTCACACAGATCCATTTTTGTAGACATTTAAAGCATTTTAAATATTCAGGGGCAGATTTATTAACAGCTTGAGCCAACACAAACCCTCCTATTGTCAGGATCTACTCAAGAAATGCAGTGAAACATTAGCAATGAAAAAGACACTTATTTGTGCAGCTAACCTTGCTTAAAAAAAAAAAAGGATTTTCCTTTTCAAAATTTATAAGAGGACAGTATTTAAATGAAGCATGCAATGGGACTTACTAAGGTTTGCGGTAGTCATTTTTAGTGGTCGACCGATATATCGCCATGGCCGATATTTGGCATTTTTTAAATATCGGCCGATAAATTTTCCTGTTTGGCCGATGCGTTCGAGGCGGGACTTTTATTTTGACGGCGCTGACAGGAGGAGAGTTCAGCTTCACTGGAGACGCGCAATCGATAAACTTTAAACTCGTGATTTCAAATTATGCTGCGCTTTATGCATTTGCCCACTGCCATATTCATGTCATTTCCACTGTGTGCTGTATGTAAAATGAGTGTTACCTTGGTTTTATTTGAAAAAATATGATTCCCAAATCCCAATGCACACAAACTTCCCAGAATACTGAGTGCCCTGTTGGTTACAGTGTTTACTTCCTTTTTTATTATATTTTTTATTAAATATTTATTTATTTATTTGTGAAAAATACTTTGTCATCTAAAGTATAAGAATGTTTATTTAACACATTTATTTTTTAATCCATTTTCAAATGATTTCAAATTTCTTAAATAAATTATATCGGCTTTATATCGGCCATCCTGCTTTTCGAGATATCAGCATCGGCTGTCAAAAAACCAATATCGGTTGACCACTAGTCATTTTACTGGTATTTGTGCCATTATTTAACGCCCAGAAAAAAGCATGTCTTAATCCACGATTATCATCTGCTCTGCTTGTTTGCATCTATGTTCTTTAATTCACACATTGTGAGTAAATCATCTGCAGAACTTTCCTTTCCCATCGACACTTTTTATGGGATTGCACTCTCACGCTAATTTGCCTTGTTTAGTAAATTTGGCCCCAAGTTCGATAAACACAACAACACAAATGGGGCTAACAGACCTGGTCATCGTGAACGTCTTTGAGTGTGTAGCTGACCACGCTGATGCCCATGTTGACAAGGTCGGATGAAGCCACCTTAAACACCTGCTCGGAAAACTTCTTCCTGTCTTTGTAGATCTCCTAAAGATTAAACACAAAACACAGCATGCTCAATGAAGTCAATATACTATGCCGAGGACTGAAAGTGCAGATTTTGAACACTATATCCAGTTTTACTGCTGTTTGTGATGTTGCAGAGTGCAGTACGTTTGCAAGGTGGGCCTTTTCTCTGTGCACATGTCTATTTACCTCCACAGTCAGGTGGGCAATGATTGCTCTCTGGTGACCCTCCAGTGTTTCCAAGGCAATGTGGGCAATCTCACCCTCTGACTTTCCCAGAAACATCTGACATGCTGCAGCCAACATCTGTTTATTTTGTCCTTGAATCTTCATCTGTCAGAGAGAGAAGGTTCAGTTTAGCCACATAACGATTTTTTTTACAGAAAAGTTATTAAAGGCAGAAAAAGTATTTCATAAAAGACAGAATAGCACAGTAATCTGGGAAAACATTTTTTTATTAAATGACAAAAACCGCTTTCTTAAACCCTATGAAATGTTGTTTACTGCATATTAGAGAGTGTGTGAGTTAGTTAACCTGTGCAATTCCAGTGACAGAGATGGGCACTCCATGACATGTGTAGACTTTATCACTCTTTACATTCAGCGTCAGTGTGTTCAAAGAGATCCTGTGATGGAAGAAAGAGAAAAAGCTGAGATTTGTTTATGCAAACCATGCATACATATATACACAACACACAGAGTGAATAATACCTTTGTATCTGTTGAATGCATGGGAAAACAAACACTCTCCCACCAGAGATCATGACTGGTGGTGAGCGGCAGAAACCTGAGGCAGGAGTCAGACCACATATGTGAATGTGTTTTCATGATTTCTACTGAAAATATCTCTCTATAAACATATTTCTGTTATGTTTAGTCTTACCCGACACCACCATTGCTTCATTTGGACCGCAAGTGTAAAACATTTTCATACTATAGAGAAACCAGAGAAATGAAAGTAGTTCATTGTTAAAATCATGTTAAAATCATTTTAGAATTATATCCGGAGGAAAAAGCAATCACTGTGGATTAATTTTTTTATATCTCACATAACAACTATTCTGTTTTTAGTCATTTTAAAATAAATCTCCATTCTCATTGCAACATTCAGTATGGCACACTTTGCATAACTTTAACAACCAATTAATCCCAAGAGGCTGTAGGCCACAAAGACATATATAATATATGTATATAATATATTTCAAATATGTAAGTACATAACATGCTGAAACGTCAAAGGTGAAAATATCCTTACATATGGGTCAAAAATACTCAAATAATTATAAAGTAAAATTAAATCTATCCAAAATAAAATATATGAAAAACTAATTGAAATCGAATTCTATATTCTACATAAAATATGTATTTATAGTGTGTACAAATAATGCGCGTTATCTTACAATCTGCATTATAAACCCACTAATGCCTTCAAGTAGTAGTATCGATTGATTGATGCGTTTTCGCTTCTCTGAAATGGTGGACTTGTGGTTGCTTATTAAATACAGGTTTACCAAAGAATCCCCGGTGAAAAAGCATCCAAGCCCATTAACTTATTAAAGGGTCCTAAGCGTGGCAGATGGTAAAACACGAGCATCTCTCTCGTTGTTTTTCACAATTAGATTTAATATAAATACATATTTGCTAATTTTTTGTTTTATATTGTATTATTATTGAATTATATATATATATATATATTTTTTTTTATTTTTTATTTATTTATTTATTTTTTGTTTGTTTTTTGTACGTTGGATTTGAATATAGTGCGCAGCGCGCACTAGGAGGTGCCCTATAATGACATTAGTAGCCTATAATAATATTAAATCAAGCGAATTTTGCCTGTTATCTTAGCCTACTGATGCAACTTCATCAGACTGTATTTTCCTGGTAGACTTGAAGTCAAAACTTGCGAAATAACTGATAAACACAACAACGGCGCCTACAAATTCGCAATATTGTATCGGCCAGTAAAAGAAATTAATCCAGTGTTTACATCCAGCACGTCACGACAACGTCAAAGCCATCGGCACAGACTGCAAAGAAAATAATTGTCAGAAAAACTCTTACCGTTAGGTGAATGGATAGAAAATATTAATCGACTTGATAATAGCACGATATCTGGGCTCTTTTCAAAACGGTGTAAGATAAAGACGCAGCAGTCCAGCAGGCTGTAACTAGTAGCAGCGTGTGATAGTGATGGCGCCCCGTCCGGATCACACAGGCATACTGGCGCCATCCCATGGAGCAGTTCTTCCCAAAGTGTGGACCTCCAAGCTATCGCAAGAGCTCCGTGGCCTAGGCTAAATAAATTGAAATCAGTTTCAGATGTCGTTTGCGGTATTGGGAGTACAGGAACGCGATATTTGCTGAATCCCATGCATTAAGTTACTATAAAACATTTACAGTATTTCATCCTCAATTTAAATGCTGCTGTCATAATGACATTTGAAGGGTTAGTTCACCCAAAAATGAAAATTCTGCCATTAATTACTCACCCTCATGTCATTCTAAACCCGTAAGACCTCCGTTCATCTTCGGAACACAAATTAAGATATTTTTTATTAATCTTGAGAGCTCTCTGACCCTCCCATAGACAGCAAGGTAACTACCACATTCAAGGTCCAGACACGTAGCAAGGAGATCGGTAAAATAATCCGTGTGACATCAGGGGTTCAACCGTAAATTTACGAAGCTGCGAGAATACTTTTTGTACGCAAAGAAAACAAAAATTGTATTCATCAATTCAACTTCTCCGCGTCACCCTGGTGCCATTTTGGAGAATATCCACTAAACGTAAACAGCAAATGCTGTTGTTTTCGTTCAAATCAAAGCGTAAACAACGTAGAAAACGTATCCGCGTGAGGCAGCTGACACAGAATAGCATACGCTGTTTACGTTCAGTGGATATTATCCAAAATGGCACCAGGGTGACGAATAAAATCATTATTTTTGTTTTCTTTGCGTACAAAAAGTATTCTCGTAACTTCTTGAACCCCTGATGTCACACGGATTATTTTACCGATCTCCTTGCTACGTTTCTGGACCTTGATCATGGTAGTTACCTTGCTGTCTATGGGAGGGTCAGAGAGCTCTCAGAATTCATCAAAAATATCTTAATCTGTGTTCCGAAGATGAACGGAAGTCTTACGGGTTTAGAACGAAACGAGGGTGAGTAATTAATGACAGAATTTTCATTTTTGGGTGAACTATCCCTTTAAACATTGCGGAATACAAGCATGGATTTGAATACATTTGTGAATTGTATATCTGTGTGGCTTTTGCTACATTTTTTAATGTCATATAATTGTAAATAGTATGCACTGGATTTAGATGCAATTTATTTGTAAAAAGAATACAGCTAATGTTCTAACTTGACAGGGATATGATTTGCTATGCAATGCCTCTGGAATTTTGGAAGCTATCCCATTAGCTGTATTCTTTTTACAAATAAATTGCATCTAAATCCACCTGTATCTTGGGGAATCTGATAAATGTGTGTATCCAACTGAAAATACTGTGTAAACGGCAAGGTACAGTTTAACTTATTTTATTCTTTGAATGAAATTGATAAACAATTGACACTGCCTTTCTGTTTTGCAGCTGCTCAGTGAGAAGATATGCATAATTTTCTCCTCATGTTTGGTGCCAGAGTCTGGATATTAATGTTGCCATTGCCTCCTGCCAGCTTCATGCAGGAAATATCAGATTTTTATCCGATATATCCAAAGTTATTCCAACTCATTATCAAGTTAACATTTCTGTAGCCAAGAGGCAGATGGTAAGGAAAAGCAAGAGGCAGAAAATTAAGAAATGAGCAGTTTATTCCATAACCCTATTTGTGTAAACTGAAACATACTTGTTTTTTTAACAAGCCAGAAGCAATGGGAACATTCTGCTTCTTAACAATATCTATGGCATTGAACACCTTGAAGCTTGTAGAGGCAATACAGTTATTGTTTTCATCAGTTCACAGATCAATTAAACTTAAATATCATTCTATGTACAACAAGGTTATACAACATTAGAAAAACATGACAGTGAACATGAATCAGATGAGGGGAAAATGATGTATCACAGTTGTTTAAACGTTTGTGAGGTTGCAGAATCTCATTAATGAACCCTTAATTGTTAACAGTAGTGGTGTAAACTGACCAAATTTTCCTATTGGCCTCTTATCAGTAATGACTTCCTAATCATATGAACAGGTTGACTATATCGCTGTGATCTGGGACACTTTTTGGATGCTACAGACAGGTGACTGAAGAAGACTAAAATTTCATTTTTTATTTAATTTGATGAATTTTAGCTTACAATAATAAGAACTCTGTCTTGTTTTCTGGTGCCTTTTTAAACAGCATGGCTATGAAAAATTCATCACACACTGAGGACAGGCTTCGCTCCAGTGTGAACTCTCATGTGCCTCACAAGGCTTTGTTTATTTGTGAACGTCTTTATACAATGAAGGCAGCAGAAAGGCTTCTCTCCAGTGTGCATTCTCATATGACTTTTAAGGTGTTGTCTCAGTGTAAAAGTCCTTCCACACTGTTGGAACGGTTGGAACGGTTTCTCTCCAGTGTGAGTTCTCATGTGATTTTCGAGGCTTTGTTTCACTGTGAAACTCTTTCCACACTGTTTGCAGGTGAACGGTTTCTCTCCCGTGTGAATTCTCATGTGAACCTCAAGGGAGTGTTTCATTGTGAAACTACTTCCACACTGTTTGCAGGTGAACGGTTTCTCTCCAGTGTGAATTTTCTTGTGCCTCTCAAGAGTTTGTTTAATTGTGAAAGTCTTTCCACACTGTTGGCAGATGAATGGTCTCTCTCTATTGTGTGTTCTCATGTGCCTCTCAGTAGAAAGGCTTCTTTCCAGTGTGAATTCTCATTCTCATTGTGACTCTGAAAGCTTGGTCGTTGAATGAGATATATCCCACACTGATGGCAATCGTCTTTCAGTTCCTTCCGATCTAAAATCAACTTTAAAAGATCAATATAAATAAATCTGTACAAGGACAATAAAGGTAAGATAGCCAAAGTAATAGATTTGCACCACAATGTAATGGCAGATGTTTTTTTTTTTTAAATCTTTGATATAATAAAGTTTAAATCTTTCATGATTATTAATTCATATTTATCTGTCACGATGCCATTAAATCTGGTAAGAGTTTAGATGTACTTTGCTAGAACATGTTAGGTGCAATTGTTGGCAAAACATTTTTGTTTAGTGAGAATACATGGTTACTTTTGAATGGCAAGTATGTTTTTTTTTTTTTTTTTGCTTGAAGAATGTTGTAGTTATGTCATCAACCAGCAGGAGATAATCAGCCTAAATAATAACTCTTCATTTAGTGGCTGAAACCAATGAGTCATTTGCATCCCTGATTATTAAAACATAGGTAGCTACGGGCTCATTTTATGTAATGAATTATACAAAACGCGCCACTTTTATAAATGTTGCTATTCAAATGCGGTCAGCATAACCAGTGGCCAGTGTTGGGGAAAGTTACTTTTAAAAGTAATGCATTACAATATTGCGTTACTCCATAAAAAAGTAACTAATTACGTTACTTAGCTACTTTTTATGGAAAGTAATCAATTACGTTACTTTTGCGTTACTTTTTAAATCTGGACAGGGCTTGCTTGTTTGTTTTTAAAATAAAAAAGTTATATTTTATATTTTTGGCAAACATAAAAGCCTTTTCACACCATAAGTGAAATGAATAAGCCTCAGGCTGAAGGAAATGTAAATTTACGTCCATACAGTAGAATGCAGAAGAAGAAATTTCAACACACTTCAGCAATAAAAAAAACA
>NW_015552574.1:100458-105380 GCF_001515605.1 Sinocyclocheilus anshuiensis
CTGATTACGTAACTCGCGTTACTTGTAATGTGTTACCCCCAACACTGCCAGTGGCTAACGAGATGAGAGTGTAGATGGTTCAACTCTCAACTCTCAAAAAAGGGAACCCATTCTTCCCTTTTTTTAATGAAATACATGAGAACAATCATAGAATGCATCGCTTTGAGTGCTGAACATGGTTGTGCAAACGCTGACTAACTTACTATCCCTCAGGAGATAACAGAAAAGAAAGTCAGTCTCGCAAATGCATCATACCTGGCACATCCAATCTCTACGCCGAAGGCATTCTAAGTGTTCATGAGAATAGGAACAGCATAAACGGAGCTTTAACACAATAAAGAATTGCGCTGGGGAAAAAAACTATTTATTTAGAGAATCAGAAAGAGAATGAGTTGATGACGTGTATTAGGTACGTCCGGGCGCTCGCTAATGACGTCACGGGCCGTCGCTGGCCAATGAATTGGAGTGTTTTCACCATAGACTGTATAAAAACAGGTTTTCACCATAGACTGTAAAAAACAGGTTTTCACCATAGACTGTATAAAAACAGGTTTTCACCATAGACTGTAAAAAACAGGTTTTCACCATAGACTGTATAAAAACAGGTTTTCACCATAGACTGTAAAAAACAGGTTTTCACCATAGACTGTATAAAAACAGGTTTTCACCATAGACTGTAAAAAACAGGTTTTCACCATAGACTGTATAAAAACAGGTTTTCACCATAGACTGTAAAAAACAGGTTTTCACCATAGACTGTATAAAAACAGGTTTTCACCATAGACTGTAAAAAACAGGTTTTCACCATAGACTGTATAAAAACAGGTTTTCACCATAGACTGTAAAAAACAGGTTTTCACCATAGACTGTATAAAAACAGGTTTTCACCATAGACTGTAAAAAACAGGTTTTCACCATAGACTGTATAAAAACAGGTTTTCACACGTGCTCCAGACATCGGTCATGCTCATAGCATTCCCCATAGTGTCCACTAGAGCAGTGTTTCTCAACCAGGGGTCCGTGGACCCCTAGTGGTCCTTGACGTAAGGCCAGGGGGTCCGTATAAAGTATGAATTTTTGTATACATTTTGTATATTTTGACATGACATGTTCCCATGAAAGAAAAATCCAATATAGCTGATGATATGGCCAAATACTGGACAAGTCAACTAACTTGAATTATACTTGACTGCATTTGGTCCTCACAAAGACACAAATGATACATAGATGAGTCCATTTTGTTCTGGGGGTCCTTGAGGATGGTTCTGAATTGGACCGTATGCCAAAAGGTTGAGATTCACTGCACTAGAGGACAGAGTGCGAGTTGGTTACGACCTGAAAAGTGAAGCCAAAACATTTCGATCACCATCTGGTGGCTGGCTCCATGTAAACGAATGGGACGTGAGCCAAACTAAAAAATCAAATTACACTTCAAATCACTGATTCTTGAGAAGTGGGACAAAACAGGGTGCAAAATTGAAAAAATAAAACCTTGTGCTCCATGTAAACGAATGGGACGTGAGCCAAACTAAAAAATCAAATTACACTTCAAATCACTGATTCTTGAGAAGTGGGACAAAACAGGGTGCAAAATTGAAAAAATAAAACCTTTTACTCAGACAAATGAAACTACATTATATGTACTAAGCTACTGAGCTATGCTTTGATGCAACCTCCCAACTTTTCTATTTTTTTTATCAAAATGTGCTTTTTACCTTGGACTGTGTAATATAATATCAGCTTTATCTTTAACAGCAATCAAGATGTGTTTAACATTTCAAAACACATTCTCGTGTTAGCAGACACATTACACTTTCATATGTGACCAACAATTACTCAACAAATATAAAATATCATAATGAAATATTATCAAAATATTCATCTGACGGAGGTCACAGACCTGACAGAGTTGACAAATCTGATGGTTGGTGACGAAAATGTGAATTTGTTGTAATTTTAACTATCTAATATGTTGAATCAATCTGTTACTGTATTAAAACAAAAACAACAAACAGTGAGTGTTATTGCTTATAAAAGATTAATATTTAAGTATTTTGACATATCTTTGGAACACAAATGATCTGTTTTCTCATCTCAGAACAGTATGTCTGCTGTGCATCTGCTATGGTAACACGGTAACTTTTAAAAACAGTTATATGAACAAATAAAACAATTAGTTGTTAGCTCTATATATTTACATTCACCAGGATCTTAATATTCACATTTAAACATTTTAACAAATGATCCAAAAATGATCAGAACACATCAGAATACAAACAAACTGTAGTATGTATAGATATGTTTTATCCAGTGTTATGTGTTCCCTCAGCCTTATGTTCCCTGAATCTTATGTTTCCTCAACCCTAACTGTGCTAGAAGTGATGACTATTAATCCACAAAAGCTGTCAGGTCACATATTAAGTATTTATACATTATTAGAAAAATTAAACACTATTTTATATTTAATATAATTAAAAATGAGTTGAAAACCACAAAAATATGATGACTTCACATTGAATGTCAACTCCGTCATTGGCCCGTCACTACCGTCAGACAGACAACTGACCGTGCTGACAAACTTGGCATTTCTTTCACAAAACGAATGGAGTTCATTTAGTAGCCTTTTTGTTTTTCTCTGTTGATGCTAGATGCTAATAGAACCTGCTTCAAGAGAATAAAATGATCTAAATATTTCAAATAATTTCCTCAGAAATTGGAAGATAGTGTTGACATATCATGGTTGTGACACAGGAAATATTAACATTAGGATTTAAAATATTCTAAAACTAAAACTTAGCAGAGCCTGTCTGACACTGATGTACTCTGCATAGGGGAATGTGGCAAGGGGGTCCTTTAGAGTGACAGCTGCCCCTGATATTCCCAGATTTTTTTTTACACATTTTAATGAATGTCTGACAGTCTTGACAAAAAGTGGGGGCACAACTTTGAAACCTTATGACACACACGTGTCACTGAAAAACATCCTTGCTTTGATATGAGATATTATTTAGTGTTGCCTTTGATAAAACAAGCTCTTTTTCATCATTAAAAAAAACATTTATCCATTTTATAGCATATGAATGATTGAACCCCTCTTTGTGGACACAATGTTTTAGATGTCATGAGAAGACTATAAGTGTCATAGATTTGATATAATAATGATAAAATTAAATTGAAGGGGATAATTGTCTTCTATTATTAATCCCGCCATGTGCTCAGTGTCATCTGGTGGCCATCCTGGGCACACCCGCTGAAGACTGTGACAATTAAGAGTTCTAAGAGTTCCCTTGAATTGAATCTTGAATCTTGAAAAAAAGTTTCACTTTTTGAAATAAGTTACAAAAAATTTACTTTTTTACGATATTCTAATTTTCTGAGATGCACCTGTATGTATATATATATATATATATATAAGGTTTTTGCCCTCTTCCTGTTTTTTTTTTTTTTGTATTTGTCACACTTAAAAAATTCAGATCATCAAACAAATTTTAATATTACATAAAGATAATGCAAGTAAATACAAAATGCAGTTTTTAAATTATTATTTATTTTATTAAGGGAAAAAAGCTGTCCAAACCTGCCTGACCCAACGTGAACAAGTAATTGCCCCCTAAATCTAATAACTGTTTGTGCCACGCTTTGCAGCAACAACTGCAATCAAGTGTTTGCGATAACTGGCAATGAGTCTTTCACATCGCTGTGGAGAAATTTTGGCCCACTCTTCTTTGCAAAATTGTTTTAATTCAGCCACATTGGAGGGTTTTCGAGCATGAATGGACTGTTTAAGGTCATGCCACAGCATCTTACATTCACCAGGATCTTAATATTCACATTTAAACATTTTAACAAATGATCCAAAAATGATCAGAACACATCAGAATACAAACAAACTGTAGTATGTATAGATATGTTTTATCCAGTGTTATGTGTTCCCTCAGCCTTATGTTCCCTGAATCTTATGTTTCCTCAACCCTAACTGTGCTAGAAGTGATGACTATTAATCCACAAAAGCTGTCAGGTCACATATTAAGTATTTATACATTATTAGAAAAATTAAACACTATTTTATATTTAATATAATTAAAAATGAGTTGAAAACCACAAAAATATGATGACTTCACATTGAATGTCAACTCCGTCATTGGCCCGTCACTACCGTCAGACAGACAACTGACCGTGCTGACAAACTTGGCATTTCTTTCACAAAACGAATGGAGTTCATTTAGTAGCCTTTTTGTTTTTCTCTGTTGATGCTAGATGCTAATAGAACCTGCTTCAAGAGAATAAAATGATCTAAATATTTCAAATAATTTCCTCAGAAATTGGAAGATGGTGTTGACATATCATGGCTGTGACACATGAAATATTAACATTAGGATTTAAAATATTCTAAAACTAAAACTTAGCAGAGCCTGTCTGACACTGATGTACTCTGCATAGGGGAATGTGGCAAGGGGGTCCTTTAGAGTGACAGCTGCCCCTGATATTCCCAGATTTTTTTTTACACATTTTAATGAATGTCTGACAGTCTTGACAAAAAGTGGGGGCACAACTTTGAAACCTTATGACACACACGTGTCACTGAAAAACATCCTTGCTTTGATATGAGATATTATTTAGTGTTGCCTTTGATAAAACAAGCTCTTTTTCATCATTAAAAAAAACATTTATCCATTTTATATCATATGAATGATTGAACCCCTCTTTGTGGACACAATGTTTTAGATGTCATGAGAAGACTATAAGTGTCCTAGATTTGATATAATAATGATAAAATTAAATTGAAGGGGATAATTGTCTTCTATTATTAATCCCCCATAACATTTACAATTGAAAATATTTTAATTTTTAAACCTATTAGTGTCACGGTGCGTGTGGAGAGATGAAGCGAGGACTCAAGTGCAGGATGAATGGTTCTTTCT
>NW_015552574.1:105424-118316 GCF_001515605.1 Sinocyclocheilus anshuiensis
CGAGGGAGACACAGGTGGAGCAACTTAAACAATAGTGAGGTAACAAGATGGTCAGGGTCAGACAACAGACAGGAGAGAGCACATGGCACCACACAAACACAACACAAGCCATGTGCTCACAGAAAAAAACTGTGTCATCTGGTGGCCATCCTGGGCACACCCGCTGAAGACTGTGACAATTAAGAGTTCCAATTGCTGGACATGTTTTTCCCATGTCCCATAAATTTTTCCCAAAGATGGTTTCCATCATTTTAGTTAGTTCTTGTCACGCTAATGTAGGTTCAAGTGTTCGTTTTTCTAATAAGTTTGCTTTTAGCTAGTTATTTGATGCTATAAAAGCGGGGTGTGGTGTCATGATTGTGAACTTGCGATTAGGTCTGCGGGAGTAATCAATATCCAAATTAAAACACACATTTAGCTATATATATACCATGTCAAATTTTAAATGTAACCTCGTTATTTAAATACACCAGGGTATATTCCAATTTATATTTCCAAATACATTGGTCCACAATAAGCTCAAGCTTAAATAAAATTTTATGATTAGCTGTTTCACCTGTTATAATAGGCTATTCCTAATATAGTTATTAGTACAGCTGTGTTTAAGAATATCAATGCCTCAGAAACATGCTGGCGTTAACATATATTGCCTCAGAAGAATCACTTCCACAAGCTCTCACAAAATAGCTACTTGTTGGGGTATGGCATCAAATATGACAGCATACTCATTTGGTGTAACTGGAAACCCAAATTTATCCAAAAAGTCACTATAAGATAATAAATTACAGTTTGAATTTAAAAGTTGCCACACACACACACTGTCATTTTCATACCAACTTCTATAGAAGAGAGGTTTATTTTTATATTGAATACATCTGTTATTCCAAATAAAATATTTATTTGGGGGGAAATTGTGCTTAAACACCAGCATCCAGGCCAATAAAGATTGCTTGTGAAATTTAGCTAATTTGTTTCCCACTTTTAAAATCAGATCTCAGCAGACAATGTCGAACACTTTTGGAAATGTATACCACATGCTGTCCTTTTCTTTCATGAATTGAACCAGTTAACCTTAGATGTATTTTTAAAGTTTCGAAACTTAGAGAATCCACCTCTGCTCTTTTGTTTACATAAAATTTCCTTTCTCAAAAAACTGATGTATTCCTCCAAATGAATCCCAACTGGCTCCAAATTATGGCATTTTCGCAAGATGACAACGGATAAGATGTTTAGTTAGTGTTAGTTTTTAGAATTTGTTCAAATCACTAATGCCAAGCACAATAGAACATCCAAAACCCAGTTGATAGATGTAGATTTATGTCTGTGTGTGGGGGGAATAAGCTTTAGAACGGCACATTATGTGTTTATCCCTTCAGCTCAGGACTCATGAGAACTGCATTTACACAAGGCTCCAAAACAACAGTCCTGCTTGGTCAGTTCTGTGTAGATAAGCTTGGTTGTAATTGCAGTATGAGACGGAGGAGTGTGAGAGAAATACCCTTACCAAAAAGTAGTATACTTCAAGTTTATTTTAGTAAGTATACTTAAGTAAAGTTCAAGTATATTTTTAAGTATACTTTATGTAGTAAGTATACAAATATCAGTGTACTAGTAGTATACTTGTAAGTGTACTATTTCAATACTCCTTGGGACTAAATTGGCCCACTTTCTAGTATATAAAAGTATACTTTAAGTATAACAGTAGTAAACTTTGAGTACACAACTAGTTTACATCAAAATGTTTAGCTTGTACTGCAACTATACTAAAAGTGAACTTATAGGTATACTGATAGTTTACTAATTAAATACTTGTAGTAGCATTTTTAGTACACTTTGAAGTATAATCTCAGTAAACTACTAGTTTATATAATACTAGTTCATATTATACTAGTTTTATACTGCAAGTATACTTGTAAGTTTTCTTTAAGTGAACTTTTTTTAGTTTAAAAGAAGTATACTAATAGCACACTTGAATTAACTTCTTTTTCGTAAGGGTAAAGAGGCATGTGTGGGTGGATGGATGAATGGAGCGCTGAAGGTTAAAGCTCTGATTCCTCTGTTCTTTATTTGACAGAATGATAGAAGAGTCCTCAAATGAACCCAAAGTGCAGTGACTGTAATGTCACAGCATGATCAGCCTCAAAACACAAACATATGTCTGTCTGACATGTTATTGGGTCTCTCAGTTTAGTCTTCCAGCTCAGCTTTGACCGCTGTGAGACGGGAGAAAAAAAGTGCCAAACATCACCGGACCCTACTGACTTTCATTGTATAGACAAAAAACAATACAAATATATCCCTTTAAAGAAACATAATCAAAATATATGTTTATAAAACAAATAATTTCTTTAGCAAAAGGTTGGGTTTTGGGTTAACAGTATTGTGTTTTTTTGTTTTTTTGCAAAGAGCAACACAGATTTCTACTATAGCCTAGGCTTTATATAGGCTAAACGCGACTGCTCTTTGTAACCCACAGTGAGAGAAATTTTCCGGACATTAACGACAGCGTCCGAGCAAAGCCGACCTTAACTTGTCTTTAAAACGAAATCAGCCGAAGCCTTCCAGATAACGCCGATTTGTAAAACAGAAGTGTCTTTCTTTGGCAGATTGGGGGCGATGAAGAAGGGTTGGAAAATAGGAGGAAGAACAAAAACATCCTTTTAAACCATATTTCTTAATTTAGCGTGCCAATCCTTTTGCTGCTTTGGATTCATAGCCTATACAGAGGTAATTACAGCACTTCTTTATAAGATGTAATAGTTTTTTTTTTTTTTTTAATTGGATGCTATTTCAGAAGACAACAGGAATAATAGGGTTAAATGATGCAGTTTGTCGTTTACCGCATTTTAACTTTATTCTCATTTACAGATATATGATTAGCCTATTAACAGATGATTTAGGGCGTTTCTGGATAATGTGAGGCAAGAAACAGTTCGCGTCGGGACATCTTTAAAATGTTAATTTCCCCGTTATAATTAATGCAGAACTAGTCTATGGAGAGGTAAAACCTTTTGGGACAATTGTTAGACAACTGTATAGGATATTTAAACGCAGGCTTTATGTTTATATGGACATGAAATTGTTCATTTCTATTGCTTATCTTGCTCGCTTTATTAGAGCAAATTCTTATAGAATGGCTGTAGCGTAGTCTGTCAGTGCAGTTGAAGTGGCCGTATTCGTAACACGAGAAAATATTGATTCATAGTTCATAGTGCTTCCTTCTGAATGGGACATCAAATACTGTCTGCCCACTGCTCTCTGGTTAACACGCGTGACTTTATTAACGCCACGCCGCTGAGCGCTACTGTATAAAACCACAATGTTTCGCGACGCATCAGTTCTTTACGTAATAGAACCGACAGACATTTTTCATTACGGGTTTTTGAATGTCTGTTCATTATCTCGCTAAATAAGAAAGCACCAGTCGTCGCGTTTTTATCCTGCGTGCTCTCGTTTCTGTACATAACCTGCTTTGTTCGAGCTATTTGTGTGCGTATAAAACGCGAATGAATGGTAATCATGTGTGTAGATATGAATCCCCAATTTATTTGGGGTTTAATGGGGCCCTCGGGGTCTTTTTGGTGGGACAGTTCCAGCAGAGCAATGCGACACACCCTTGTCGCATCAGCGGGTTAATACGGAAAGAAAAAGGCGGCTAACGCAACGTTCCCTCACGACTGAAAACCGCGGATATATGCTGTTAACTAATTCTCGACACGACAGCGACTTTCGTCTTTATACAGATGCAATCCTTTATTAAAGATGGATTAATTGGTTGGTTAGTGCCATTCTGATTCATCATCTGAGTCAGCGATTGACAGACGCGCTATGAACAGACAGCCAGTCAATTAGCCTCCTCATCTCACATTTATTTCATTATTTGAGCGCTAATGTTAATCTTACGCTGTTTAAGATGAGAAATTGGTGTGCTTTCAGTTTAAGTGCATTTATAAACCAAACAGACTTATTAATACATATGCGGTGTTATGAAAGCGACTGTAAATCAAGTGGAAGTGGAGCAGATGCATTTCTATTTTTCACGCTGAGGCTCTCAGCTTTGATTCAATACGAGGCCAGAGTAGCTTTGGCAAAGGACTAGAACAAAGCAGATTGTCTCTCTCTCTCGTTCTCTCGCCCTCTCTTGAAGGATTTTGCCACAATCAATGCGTTAGCAACAAATAAATTTTCTAGTTACTGAAATTATGTTTTTGGTGAACACTTTAATATTCGAAAAATATTGGCCTCAACCTGTCAGTTGAGATGTCTGTAAAGGGTAAAGTTTAACCTTTTTAAAGGGAGGGAGAGAGACAGATTTGAGCTCTGAATTTCTTGGGGTTTTGGCAGAAATGGCACGGTCAGCTGCCTTCAGCCTGCATGGTCTGGGCAAGCAGTCCTGCCAGAAACTGGATGTCATGGCATTATGGTTAGTGTCCATTACAGACATCCAATTACCTCCCTTTATCAGATCTACAGTATCTGTAGAGACACTGTAGATCAGACTGTCAGGCTGCTGTACAGTTTGACATAAAAGCAATATTTGGCCTCTTTTCACGTGCATGGAAGGATTCATTTGGCATTAATGATTCAGGATTAGGCTTTCAGTTAGATAACTATCCTATTTTACTCTTTCAAGTCTTGTCTCGTAGGCTATGAATTCATAAAATTTGATTTCAATTTAAATGCAGACCATCATTCTAATTCACTGAGCATATTTATTAAAGTAATAAAATATTAGTATATATCATATTAGTTACTAAGTGTTCATATATCTTCCCAGATAGGAGTTTTGCTGGTTCATGTTGTGTTTTACTGGTCACGCTTGCATTTTTTCCACACAGATATCCATAGCTAAAATGGGCATCAGATGTGTGGCAGTCATTAGCACCCTCCTGTGCTCAGGTAACTGTTTAAAAAACAAATTTCTATTAATGTTGGTTTAACAAATAGCAGACATAGCTTTTCATTTGCATAGTTTCCTAAATTGTTTTATTTCACAAGGGCAACATTTGCAGCATAATTTATCATAAGATGTTGGACTTAAAGTGCACAGTTGGCAGTTTGACATGGCAGCATTCCTAATAGTCCTTTCATATTGTTAGTGCTGCAGAGAAGGAAAACCTGCACACTCTTTCTTTCACCTGATAAAACTCATTCACTATTAACTCTTAGGTGTATTTTTGTTGTCAGCAAAAAGGCATATATTTTTAGGGCCTGTGTAAGCAGGAAATGCTCCTTTGTGTTCGAGTATATATACATATAAATAAAAAGAGAGAGATTTGTCTCCTTGTTATTCTTCTTCATCCTTCATAACTGCTGATTCCCAAGTCCAAAGGGGATTCAGTTGGTTAGAGCTATAAGGGGAAATCCTTTGCAGTTTTGCAGCAGTCATATAGACAAGCTAAATTTGATCTAATAGAAATGTGATCTGTCACTTGAGCAAAAACACATTATCATATTGCCAGTGGCATTCTGAACGGTATATGTGAATCTGGACCACAAAACCAGTCATAAGGGTAAATTTTTTGAAATTGAGATTTATACATCATCTGAAAGCTGAATAGATAAGCTTTATCCATTGATGTATGGTTTGTTAGGATAGGACAATATTTGGCCGAGATACAACTATTTGAAAATCTGGAATCTGAGGGTGCAAAAAAAATCCAAATACTGAGAAAATCGCCTTTAAAGTTGTCCAAATGAAGTTCTTAGCAATGCATATTACTAATCAAGTTTTGATATATTTACAGTAAGAAATTTACAAAATATCTTCATGGAACATGATCTTTACTTAATATCCTAATGATTTTTGGCATAAAAGAAAAATCGATAATTTTGACCCATACAATGCTTTTTTGGCTATTGCTACAAATATACCCCAGCGACTTAAGACTGGTTTTGTGCTCCAGGGTCACATATGTTGAATAGCATTTACTGTTACAGATTTTTCTTAACGTTGGTATTATCTAATATTATAAATCCCAAATTAATTAAACCAATGCTGCATCACTGATTGGAAAAGATAATAAAAATATACTTTTCCACTGTTTTTTGTCAGCCACAGTGAATTCAAGAGGTGAATAATTTCAATAAGAGTCACTCAGGGATTTGTGTTGGGATTATGTGTATTGTAGCCTGTATTAATGAAGACAACACCTAGATATTTGGATTTGAAATGTTTTGGTTGCCTTTATTGTACTTGTATTTACCCGTTTCATTGTTTTTTACAGTTTGGTCATCAACCATTAAAGGTAATGTTTCTTAAATTATAATAATCATTTTTACATTATTAGAAACATTTCTTAAAATAAAGAATCTTCATTGGCATCTGTGGTTCTGTTAAGAACCTTTAAAACCATGGAACCTTTCCATTTCACAAAAGGTTCTTTATAGTGGAAAAATATTGGATTTTTAAAATGTTCTTCACACACACAAAAAAATATTCTTTTAAAAACTGTCCACTGAAAGGTTCTTTTAGGAACCTTCGTTTTTTCTTTTTTTAAAACTTTCTCAAAAGTGTAGAAAGTAACTTACTAAGTACAGCTAGTCTATATTTTATGTATTTTTTCAAATGTATGTTTTTCAGTTTTCTGCAATAAGTGAATTATATTACCTTACTTTTCCCACACATAAAGGATCTGTCTTTTTCCTCACTCTGCAGCTAAAGATGAACACCGCACTGCTTTCTTTGGAGAGGACGTTCATATACCGGTGCCGGCTTTAGACACAACAGAGGTGTTGTTCAAGCCGAGGGTGGATCCGGTGTTAGAGCGGGTTCTCCTGCGAGACGGGAAAATTCTGGACCCAAGAGCCAAACTGAACGTTCACATCAGCCATTTGATCCTGGAGGATGTGGGCGAGGAGGATGAGGGCACATATGTGGTGAAGAATTCTGCAGCCCCGGCTGATGTCAGACGAATCATTCTTATTGTTAGAGGTATAAGTTATCTCATGATAGACTGATGACAGGATATTATGGTCACTACTATCAGAGTTTGGAAGATTGTTTGATGTTTTAGAATGAAATCTCTTAGGCTCACCAAGGAAGCATTTATTTGATCAGTGAAATATTACTGAAATTTAAAACTGTGTTCTATTTTAATATACTGTAAATAATTTATTCATGTGATCAAATCTGAATTTTCAGCATCATTACTCCAGTCTTTAGTGTCACATGATCCTTCAGAAATCATTCTAATATGCTGATTTGCTGCTCAAGAAACATTTCTGATTATTTTAAATGTTGAAAACAGTTTTTACTGCTTTATATTTTTGTGGAAACCATGATAAAGTAGCATTCAAGTTCAAGGTAAGATAAAAAAAAAAAAAACTTTTATTCAACAAGGACACATTAAATTGATCAAAAGTGACAGTAAAGACATTTGTAATATTATAAAAGATTTCTCTATCAAATAAATGTAATAGAAGTGAATGAAAAAATTTATCATATCTATTTATTTATTTAATGGAATCACGATTGAAAGATCACAGAATTATTCAGAATTATTATTATACTTTTGTTTCTCAGTGTGTAGTAAAACAGCAGCACAGTCAGCAGAGGTTGTTTGAAAACAGGTTTAATTTCATAAACTCCAGAAACTGCCTACCTTAGCTTTAATGTATTTCTAATCTGTTTTTCTCCTAGACTGTGCTCTAGAGACTGTGGTGAAATATGGAGACACATATCATATCCCGATCAACCCTTCGATTGGTCCATACACCCTTGAGTTCAGGCCTGGAGCTCATACTCCAGTTAACCAGACCACAGAGGAACCGCCTGTGCTGCTTCTCAACCAGACCGGCATCCCCACGCAAGAGTACGAGCACCGCCTCACCGTGGGCGAGAAGAGGGTCAACCTCCATTTGGTTACAGGAGCCGATGAGGGTAGCTACACTGTCGTGGACAGTGATGAAAAAGTCCGATTGAGAGCATGCCTCAATGTGAAAGGTAAAAAAAAAAATCTGTGTTTTTGAGTACATTATATGAGGTGACTGTTTCAGTATGACTAATGTGTCAAAGTCTTCAAATAGTGTAAAAGCACAAAGAGGGAAGTGGAAGAGGAAGTAACGAAGGAAAGACAGAGTATAGAGGATCAAACAATAGGACACGTGATCTACGTAGACTCACATAGTCAGACTTTAGACTATCAGTATTAATTTTGGTCCACATTGCAGCTTATTCTGACCAAGAACCATCCACTTATACTGAAAAAGACCATATGATCATATAAAGTGAAAACCTCAATTTTATGTGACATTTTGGCAGGATAAATCTAAAATCAACTCTAAAACAAAGCTGAATAAACCGATGTTGAGTACTAGCGCAAAGGTGGTGATACAGTATTGACATGCTAGTGTCTCTAAATCTTAATATTTCTTGAGTCTTACAATTAAAGTAAAGTAAGCTGGTTATTGAAGGAATAAACCATGATTATTTTTGTTTTCAACATAGGTAATAAAAAGACGCCAGTGTTTAATAAATACTTATTATTACCAATAGTAATAATAACTAAAAACATATATTATATTATATTAATAATTAAAATTATTAATAATATTATTAACAGTATATTAATATGAATAATTCTGTCAAGTATTATAATTTATTAGTATTACTGTTGGCTGTTTGCTGGTGCATAGGAATTTGGTCTGTGTGTGTGTGTGTATAAACATTTATATAATATATAATATTCTAAATATATTTTCATATATTAGTTGTATATGATATTAATTATAAATTGTGTATATATAATATTATTAAATTGTGTATATATAATATTATATATTACATAATAATAGAACAAAATTATATTATTATGTATTATTATTAATATTATTAAAAATCTAAATAATAATCCGTCAATTCTGCCAAGTATTATAATTCATTAGTATTACTGTTGGTTGTTTGCAGGTACATAGGAATTTGGTGCATTAATTCAACATTCAGTAATAATAATAATATGTTTTATTTTTATAGCGCCTTTCAAAGAACCCAAGGACGCTTTACAAAATAATGTAAGCAATTGGCAAAAAAAATAAAATCTGTGTATAACCTTTTTTTTTTTCCATATCACAGACCACCAGATCTTTGAGCACTTGAATTATGGTGAAACCTTGAAGATCAAGCTTCATGTGGACCACACCAAAGTCAAAATGGTCTACATCCCAGACACTGACCACAAGGAACGACTCATCATGGACCAGGGGGAGATGACGGTACCTGTCGACTCTGCTCTTGAGGGTCGAGCATCTGTGGAAGGATCCATGTTCTACCTGAAGAAGGTCAAAGTCCGTGACATGGGTGTCTTTCGAGTGATGGACTTTTCTGGCTTCCGCATAGCTGACGTCTACCTTCACGTGGAGCGTGAGTAGAGAATTTGAGAAGCTACTGTTGATTGAGTTTGGATCAGGCTTTAATAACTTTCACACTGAGGTCTATTTCCTGTACCCATGATCCTATTTTCTCGCATAACAGCCTATAAGCTGCCACAGCTGTATGTGGCGATCATCTCCTTGCTGTCCTTGCTGGCGTTCCTGCTGTTGGTGTGTCTGCTGTCCTGTCTGATCAAGGTTCACCGTCGGGCGGATAAAGCACGAAAGATCGCCCTAATCGCTCAACAGGCTGGCAAGGGCGACGGAGAAGCGTTCAGACAGGTAAAACCAATCTCGTGACTTCTGACACCGGAGAAGTATAATATAGCCTATATATTGAAGGTTGTGAAATACACTACTGTTCAAAAATGTGAGGTAAGATTTAAAAAAATGAAAGAAATTAGTACTTTTATACAGTAATGATGCAGTCATTTGATCAAGAGTGACAGTAAAGACATTTGTTACAAAAATTCCATTTCAAATAAATGCTGTTCCCTCTCGAGAACGGTCTCTCGACATGGCGTTAATGCCTTGGGGACTCCCTTCCTTCCTAACCTACCTGAAATCTTATTGCACAACGCCAGCGAGCCGCTGGTGGGACGGCAGCCGCACGTGGGCGACCGCGCAGAAAGGCACAATTCACCCCCCTGCTCTCCGGTGTGCTTTGCGGAATAGAGTCTTCAACCCGCCTCTGGCGCTTCGGAGATTATCTCGTTCGGTGCGGCGGGGGACGACGACGATCTTGACGAGGCATTATCCCTAACGGCGTCTGAGAAGGACTGGGCCCGCACTCCAGAGGAGCACTCTGAAGTGGAGGGACACGCCGCGTTCCAGGATGAGCTCGTCCGGATTCTCACCAGGGCCATGAGCGATCTCGGTCTATAGTGGGAATCCCCCGACGAACCAGCTAAGGGCAAGCTGGATTCGTGGTTCCTTCAGTCGGGCCGCCGAGTTGCCGCTCCGAGGAAGCGAGCCCCATTCCTCCCTGACTTGCACGACGAGATCGCTAAGGCGTGGGCTGCGCCCCAATCGGCTCGCACTCACGCTGGTGGGTCGGAGATCTTCACTAGAGTCGACGGGGCGGAAGCCCGAGGATATACGCGCATTCCGCCCGTCGAGGAATTCATCGCCGCACACCTCTGCCCCTCCTTTGCCTCCCTGAAGGCGGGTGCTACGCTGCCTTCAAGGCCCTGCCATCTGACTGCACACGTTGCGGACAAAGCGTAAGCCACCTCGGGAGAGGCGATCTCGGCGCTGCACACGATGGCAGTGCTCCAAGTTTTTCAGGCACAGCTCCTGAAATCCCTGGACAAGGGAGAACGGCTACACGCTTCAGTTTCGACGCAGACCACGTTCAATGGCGTGGTCATGTCGACAGTTACGGCACACAACGAGCCGGTGCTGAGGCAAGAAATTCTCAATCTCCTCGCGAAACGCGCGATAGAAGTGGTCCCGCCGAGCGAGAGAGAGAGCGGGTTTTACAGCCGGTACTTTGTCATTCCAAAGAAAGATGGTGGTCTCCGTCCAATCTTAGACCTGAGACCCATCAACCGTGCATTATACAAACGAGCTTTCAAAATGACAACGCTAAAGCTGATACTCCCGCAGATTCGACCCGGAGATTGGTTTATTTCGGTGGACCTGAAGGACGCAAAAAAACAAACAAAAAAGCGTGTTACGCCCGAGCCAATCAATCGTGTACCTTGGGGTGCAGTTGGACTCGATCTCGATGAGAGCACGTCTGAGTCAGGAGTGCATACGAGATTTAATGCCCACTCTGAATGCATTCAGGCTGGGCCGTCCCATAGCACTGAAGGAATATCAGAGGCTCTTGGGACGGATGGCGGTGGCTGCGACGGTGTGTCACCTCGGTCTGCTTTATATGCGCCCCCTCCAGATATGGCTAAAAACACAAGTACCGAGAAGGGCGTGGAAAACGGGCCGTGCCCGCCTTGTGGTCACTCGCAGGTGCTTGAACGCGCTGAAACCATGGCGGAACCCCGACCTGTACCAAAGCGGCGCCCAGATGGGTCTGGTCACAACGGACACGTCAACGACGGGCTGGGGAGCTCACTGCGACGGCGTACCGGCATCGGACTACTGGACAGAGTCGGAGAAAACATGGCACATAAATCGCCTTGAGCTGAGAGCAGTCTTTTTGGCTCTTCAGAGTTTCCTCACGCAAGTCCGGGGGCATCACGTGTTGATTCGCATGGACAACATGTCGGTGGTATCATACATAAACCGCCAGGGCGGAGTACACTCAAGAGCCCTTTACAGACAGGCAGCACGCCTTTTGCTGTGGGCCGATCACCATCTGCTCTCTATTCGAGCAGCGCATGTTCTGCCTGAACAGCGGCACGGATATGCTATCGAGGGACAGGATTCCTCACGGAGAATGGAGACTAAACCCCGGGATAGTGGGGCTGATCTGGGAACGGTTCGGGAGAGCGGAGATAGACTTGTTCGTGACAGAAGAGAACACGCATTGCCCTCTGTTATTCTCTCTGTCACGCTCTCCCCTAGGCGGGGACGCACTCACGATGCCGTGGCCGAATGCCCATTTGTATGCGTTCCCCCGCTGAAGATTTTGTCACAAGTGCTGCACAAAATCATAGCGGAGAAGGCGTCAGTGTTATTAGTCGCTCCGTACTGGCCGAACAGGCCTTGGTTTCTCGATCTGTTGGAAATACTAACGGCTCCCCCGTGGCCGATCCCTCTAAAACGGGATCTCCTGTCTCAGGCAGACGGCTCGGTATGGCACCCCAACCCCGAATGGTGGAAACTTCAGGTGTGGATGGTGTGCGGGAACCGGTAAACCCGGGCTCGTTGTCTCGCCGCGTGATGGACACGATTACGGAGGCGCGAGCCCCTTCTACGAGACGCCTGTAAATGGGCAGTGATTGAGAGATGGTGTGAATCGAATGGTCGGGACCCGGAGAACTGCCCCGTGTCTGACATTCTGAATTTTTTGCAACAACGAATGGACGGCTCTTAAGGTTTATGTTGCAGCTATCTCAGCGTTTCACGCTGCTATCGACGTGCGCTCAGTGGGAAAACACGACCTAGTGATCAGATTTTTGAGAGGTGCGAGAAGACTGAGACCCTCTCGCCCTCCTACAGTGCCAGATCTGGCTCTGGTGCTGGGGGCGCTAGCCCTCCCGCCCTTCGAGCCACTGCAGACTGTCGGCTTGAGGTAGCTCTCGCTTAAAACCGCGCTGCTGCTCGCCCTTGCTTCGGTCAAGCGCGTGGGGGATTTGCAAGTGCTCTCTGTGAATGCGGACTGCATGCAGTTTGGACCAGGTGATTGTAACGTCATGCTCAAGCCAAGATTGGGCTACGTGCCTAAATCGCTCTCGACACTGTTCAGAGCGCAAGTGGTGGCGCTTTCTGCTTTCACTCCAGAGTTGGAGACTTCATTGGATGCCGCCCCGAATCAGGTGTTGTGTCCGGTGCGGGCTTTGCGAGTTTACATCGACCGCACGGCTCAGTTTCGGCAATCTGAGCAGCTGTTTGTATGCTT
>NW_015552574.1:118736-128565 GCF_001515605.1 Sinocyclocheilus anshuiensis
AGGCCCCTTGGCGGTTGCAGACGACTACGAGAATGTCTGTGTTGTGTATGTTCAAAATGCAATAAAGTCTGTGACACCCTCACAAAAAGAGCTTTTTTCTCCTCCTCCAGCGATAGCGGTTTCAGTGGTCAGTGGTCACAACGGATGCGTCGACGACAGGCTGGGGAGCTCACTGCGACGGCGTACCGGCATCGGGCTACTGGACAGAGTCGGAGAGAACGTAGCACATAAATCACCTTGAGCTGAGAGCGGTCTTTTTGGCTCTTCAGAGTTTCTTCACGCAAGTCCGTGGGCATCACGTGTTGATTCGCACAGACAACATGTTGGTCGTATCGTACATAAACCACCAGGGCGGAGTACACTCGAGAGCCCTTTACAGACAGGCAGCACGCCTATTGCTGTGCAATAGTAAGCGCAAGTGGTGGCGCTTTCTGCTTTCACTCCAGAGTTGGAGACTTCATTGGAGGCCGCCCCGAATCAGGTGTTGTGTCCGGTGCGGGCTTTGCGAGTTTACATCGACCGCACGGCTCAGTGTTGGCAATCTGAGCAGCTGTTTGTATGCTTTGGAGGC
Organism: Sinocyclocheilus anshuiensis; assembly: GCF_001515605.1. NCBI lineage: Eukaryota > Metazoa > Chordata > Actinopteri > Cypriniformes > Cyprinidae > Sinocyclocheilus > Sinocyclocheilus anshuiensis. The sequence continues at coordinate 119,308 of NW_015552574.1, forward strand.
AGTGCTAAAGGGCAGCCTGTCTCCAAACAACGGCTATCACATTGGGTGGTTGACGTTATTGCCTTGGCATATTTCAGCCGGGGAATGGAATGTCCTATTGGTGTCAGAGCCCATTAGACGAGAGCGGTTGCCTCCTCGTGGGCATTGACTAAGGGCGTTTCTATCAAAGATATTTGTATGGCGGCTGGATGGTCTTCGCAGAATACCTTCGCCGAGTTTCTACAATTTGGACGTGTGGTCATTAGCCTCACAGGTCCTGTCGGTGAGTACGACCCATGGTTCTACCTGCAACCACTAGCCGTTTGACAGTGCTGGTGGTTTTCGACTAGGTCATGTAGGGGGATCAGGGGCAGGGCCATCGTCAAATTCAGACTGTGGCGCCCCGGATGCGGCCGTTCTCTATGTGTGTATATTGTTGTTAGTATTGTGCCCGGCCTTGCCGCTCACATGCTTCGTTGCACTGTTATAATACATACTTAGGGGGATCGGGGGCAGGGCCATCGTCATATTCAGACTGTGGCGCCCCGGATGCGGCCGGATGCGGCCGTTCTCTATGAGTGTATATTGTTGTTAGTATTGTACCCGGCCTTGCCGCTCACATGCTTCGTTGCTCTGTTATATTACATACTTGTATGTGTTTGACATGACTATAATGTTGTATTCTCCTCTACCGTAGAAATATAATAAAGATGTGTATGGCGACGGCGCTGCAGCTCTCTCTCAATAAAAGACCTGCCATCGGACATGGATTCTGAGTAACCTGATTGGATCCCTAGCGGGAATCTACATGCAATCCCTTCGAGGCATGTCGCAGGGACGTATTTGATTGGTTGGGGATTGTTTTTAGTGTCTTGCAAGAACTGTTCATGTTAGCTCTGCCGAGGCTGAGCCTTTTTACTTTGCTGCTTCCACGGCGTTGTTCTATACAGTCCCCAAGGCGTTAACGCCATGTCGAGAGACCGTTCTCGAGAGATAACGTCTCTGGTTACTGTCCCCGTCTCTCAGGGAACCAAGGTTACGACAGTAACCGGAGACGTTCTTTTGAACCTTGTATTCATTAAAAAAACTGTTTTCAACACTGAAAATGATAAAAATAAATGTTTTTTGGGCAGCAAATCATCATATTAGACTGATTTTTGAAGGATCATGTGACACTGATAATGCTGAAAATTTAGTTTCGCATCACATAAATAAATTATATTTTTAAAAAAACAGGTTTTACTGTATTTTAATTTTTTTTTTACAAAATAAATGCGGCCTTAGTCAGCATAAGATGTTTCAAAAATCTTTAAAAAACCAACCAACCACATAAGTTTTGAACAGTGGTGTAGGTTGTGATTGTATAATATATAATAATAATGAAATCAGTTTCAGCAAATGCGATTGATCAACTCTGTCAAAATATGTCTGTTTGTCTCTTGTCTTTGTTCACTTTGCTCTTTGATACATACTCATGTACCCATTTTAATTATTTATTATTTTTATATTATTATTTTTTAATTATTTGAACTATTCCTGGGTAATTTATAGTCTGCTTTTACCCTATTTTTACCTTTTATCAGACAAAACGGCTTGTATGATGTTGTTGTAGCCTCAGGAAAACGTCCCCTTTTGTTTGCAAATCCATTCCTTTTCCAACAGCAAAGCAATGCAGTCTTGCCAGTTACCTATTATCACCCATCAGTCAGTATACAAATATAATCTGACTGTTTGTGTCGGAGTGTAAAGTGAGATTGAATGTGTGTATTCAATGAGTTTCACCCAAATACATTTATTTAAAAGAGGTTTTGTGGTGGTTAGCTTAACACTTCATCTGCGTTGCATTTCTCCCTCCTAAAGGATCGTCTGACGGAGTCCCTGCTGGGTGAGAGAGCTTTGCGTTCTGCTGTCGTATTTTCCTGTAGTGCTAAGCTGATGAATCTGTCTTGGTGTTGTGGTAGCGCAACAGGGGTCCCAAAGGCCTTCTGTCACTCTTAGTGACTGTGTATCTGTCCATGATTCCCTTCGTTTTCCTCTCAGACCTCCTGAGATGAGTAACTTCAGGTGTATTGCACTGATCCTAGTTTGAACTCTTGAGATAAATAGGTATAAAGGTACATACACCTGTGTGTTAAATCTTCCGCCGTGCTTAAACACACATGCACATATGCAATCTATATGGAGAGGTAAATATGAATCTATGTGTATGTGTGTATATGTGTGCTGTTTATATGCTGCTGTGTGAATGTGTACATATGGTTGGCAGTGATTAATAGAGTCACTTATATGTTAATAATGTTTATATTTTAATGATATTCTGCATATACAGAATTTTCGAACACTTCTTCTTGTTATGTAATTAAAGGGATAGTTCACCTAAAAATGGGTCTTAAATTGTGTTCCGAAGATGAACGAAGGTCTTACAGGTTTGGAACGACTTGAGGGTGAGTAATTAATGACAGAATTTTCCTTTTTGGGTGAACTATCCCTTTAATAACTGTGTTTCTTTCACATTTCAAGGTTTAGTTTTGTGAGTTAGACACAAAATAGTTGCAAGGTTATGTTCGGAATGGAATACTAGCGTACTACATATTATGCAGTATATACTTTCTTTTTTAGATTTCAACTGCATATTTTTGTGATACAGCACAATAAACAATGACAAGTAGTATGTTACATTGCTGTCACGTGACTTCATGACATCATGTCAGAAAAAAATGTTTACTTTGTGTTTTCAAATCAATGTTATGTATAAAAAAAAGTTTGAAGACCAATCAAATAATGAGCAAATGGATAGAAAATTTGCTACATTACTACTTCACAATAGATTTGCCATGTGACGATGTTGCAATTTCAATGTCGGAATTTTTATACCACGTTTAAACCCAGTATAACGGTAATTGCGCAATAGGACTATTTTTGTTTCACAAAAACGCAAACCTGATTTAAAACGTACTTTTTACTTATATATGAATGTATGTATATATGTATGTATTTATTTTAGTGCTGTCAAACGATTAATCATGATTAATCGCATCCAAAATAAAAGTTTTTGTTTGCATAATATATGTGTGTGTATATTTATAATGTATGCGATTAATCACGATTAATCGTTTGACAGCACTAATTTATTTATTGCTAAATAATTACACTTAAAATAAATAACGTGCAATCAGGTTAAATGGTGTGTAGTTCACCAAAAGCTCAACCATTTCAAGTGTTCGGTCATTCTGATAATAGTCTTTGATACATAACATTTGTCTACATCTCATTTATATTTATTTATGTCTTTTTTTATTTACTAATTTACCTGCTTGCTTGTTTGATTACACTTAAAATAAATAACGTGCAATCAGGTTAAATGGTGTGTAGTTCACCAAAAGCTCAACCATTTCAAGTGTTCGGTCATTTTGATAATAGTCTCTGATACATAACATTTGTCTACATCTCATTTATATTTATTTATGTCTTTTTTTATTTACTAATTTACCTGCTTGCTTGTTTATTTTATCTAAAAAATGTAACTTCAAATGTAATCTCAAGCATTTCAAGTGTTCGATCATTCAGAGAGTGGTCTTGATAATACATTATTTCATGTACATCTTACATTTTATAATTTATCTGCATCTTACATTTATTTATTTGCTCAACCATTTCAAGTGTTCAGTCATTCTGATAAGGGTCTTCGCTTCTGAGTGCAACTAGATCGATTCCTTTGGTGTTCGGTTTACTCTATTAATATTTTACACACTTAAGATGTATGTTGTGTAACCGAATCATGATCTGCTGACTTTTGTGCTGCCCAAATTGTTCCTGTCAAATGAAAGGTGTCATATTCTGTCAGCACTCATGCTGTGTTGCCGGTGTAATTTTGATACTGCTGTAGAAACATTTGGCTTTTAATGCATTAATTTAATTCATCATTAGTCACGAAGTCATCGTTATAGGCGACTAGTATCAAATTTCATGCCTTTATCTTCTAGTATACTGTGACAAGCCCACTGCACACTAAACAAAATACTATAGTAAAAGTATTATGCTAGTATGCTATTCTGAATATGGCCACTAGACTGTAGCAATTAATCATTTGCCAACCCAGTTAAATTCATGTTGTCCATGTGTTTGTCTGTAACGTCATTGTGTGTACTCTCAAAGCCTTATGGGTAAGTGTGCCTCTGGGTTTTACTATATGCTCATACTGTATATGTTTGTGACACTGTGACGGGCTAGACACAGACACTGATGAGCAGCGTTGTTGTGTTTTAAACAAACAACAATATGCCGACTTCATCAGAATCATTCAGATATTTTGCCCATGGCGTCATCCAGTTTTCACAATGTTACAGTATACAGTATATTCCATGTGCAGAATATTTATTCTGGATCTGCTGTTTATTTCTCAGGCTGTTTTCACACTCGGTTTGATTGGTTGGTATGAACTTGAGTTCATTTCGTACAACATTTCAACATTGCATTATTTGGCTCCAAACTGTGATACGTTTGCATCACCAGCAGCAGATGTCAGCCGCTGGCGTTATAACAGTTCAGAAGGAGAAGGGGCTAAAATGGAAAGCAATATTCACCTCATTTGTTGTACTGTAGTCATATTTTAGTCCCTTTGATTTTCACTAGCAGATTTTAACGTCATCTGCATCTTGTCATAGCAAGAGAAGCAAAGAATGTAAGATATTTGCCAGAGGCAATTTTCAAAAATTGAAAATCTGTCTGAATTTACTCTACTATCAATAGCAGTTCACTTCATAAAATGTACATCAGATTCCCATTTTCAAGAAGAATCATGCACGAGTTTAAAAACAGATTTCACACCCAACAAACCAAACTTGTCAAATGGACTCTGGTTCAAACCACATGCTCTAGTATGAAAAAGCCCTTGCTATGATTTTTATTCCATTGTGAGCCCATCCACAGGACGCTAATTCACATGTGAAATTATGTTTTTCAGGTGGTTCATGAAGCTTATACTAGATTCTCAGAGGAGCCCACTGTACAGTCCACATGGGAGAACAACACTGAGAGCACAGAAGTTGAGATCAAAGTAGGAAATTTTGTTTTTCCTTTGAAGTTGGTTTGCCATCAACATGATTTTAAAGGGGTCATATGATGCGATTTCAATTTTTCCTTTCTCTTTGGAGTGTTACAAGCTCTTGGTGCATAAAGAAGATCTGTAAAGTTGCAAAGACTAAAGTCTCAAATCCAAAGAGATATTCTTTATAAAAGTTAAGAGTCAGCCACACCTACCTAAAACAGCTCATTCGAACACGCCCCCACATGTCTACGTCGCTCTGTGGGAAGATTTGCATAACGCCACCCAAATGTTCACGCAAAGAAAGAAGGCGTAACTTTTATTCTCGCTGTAGTAACCCCTTTAAAGGGATAGTTCACCCTAAAATGAAAATTCGCTCATTGTCATTATGTCATTGTATCATTACAGATCAAGGAAAAAGCTAAAATTAAAATATATATATAAATATTAAAATAAGAACTTAAATGAAAATGAGAAATATTGCCTTGAAATAAATTAAAGTTGAATGAAAAAAAATGACTGACTGGAAAATAAAAACTAAAAATGAAATAAATCAAATTAAACCTAAATAGTAATATTTAATAAGAAGTAATTAAATAAAAGATTATTCAAAACATTAATAAAATCTGTAATAGTATATAAATAATACTAAAATAACAAACCTGTAGGCTGTTATTTTAATCACAATATTTGAAATATTTAAATATTTGTTAAAAATTAAAGAATTGCTATGCCGCTTGTGCAACAGCTGGTCATAGTTCAGACCAAAAATTTTTTTTAAATAAATTAAATAATAATAAAAAAACAGCAACGTAAAGATACGCAAATTAAATCTTGAGGAAAATTTTCATTTTGAGTGATCGGTTTTTGTTTGGATTTTTATTTAGCATTTAGTATTTGAATAGTTGTCTTACAATTCTTGGTTTTTATTTAACTCTTAGGGTCTTGAGGTATCAAAACCAGGTCAGTACCAGGCCCTCCAATCTGAGAAGAACTTCTTGGAGATGAACGACTCAGGCGTGGAGTTCAACTCGTCTGCGCTCCCTCTTGACAGTGACACAGACGTACCCGACAATCTCACCTCTCAGAAGCTCCTGCTCGAGTCCGACACTCTCGCTGGTGTCCCGCCGGCCATTTCTGAGGGCGACCACAGTGCCACTCGCACCCCTGATTCCATTCTGAGCACCAGCCCCGTCGTCCAGCCCAAATCTGAGGCTCAGATAGATGGCGACTTAATCGGCGCGACCACGCCTGAGGAAACGACCAAAGCGAATGATTTAGATGCGAAGACGAGCAAAGCTGCTTCACCGCATTCTGAGAAAGCTCTGGATCCAAGTAATGGAACCACAACCTGAGCACTTTAAAGCTAATTGAGTCACACTAACCAGTGTGGCCACTTTTCGTTCACTACATCTCACCGTTTGACGTCTAAAATGACACTTCATCTTGCTTGGATTGATCTGTTGCATAACAAATGGTTTGTCGATCAAGCAAAAATCCTGATCCGAGAAGAAAAAAAAGAACAAATCCAAGAGAAGACAACAATTCTCTAAAAAAAAAAAACTTTGAAGAACCGAATCAGTCCTGCACTATGCATGCCTTTGAATTACTGAGGACTGGTTTAAAGTCAAGTGCTAGATTAGAGTGACCATGTAGTGCATGTGAAAACGAAAACACACGTGTAAGACTTAATACTTTTTTAATTTTACTAAGCAATGCAACTAGAACTAGAACTTTCACGAGAGAGTCAAACTGCCTGAAACTCCAAGGAAGCTTCAAGCAACACCTGAAGCAGATTGCATTGGATCTTACATCTACAAAATGCCAAATTTTGAGAATTTCTTCATTTGTCGAATCAAAGTTGGATTCATTCCAAGATCAAACACGCTTTCCCAGCGCTTCACCTGGTGTGAATGCTTCCTTTTGACCGTCTGCAGTCACCACCGGCTTTGAAGTGCTTTACTGAGAATCCTTGCCAATGGTAAACTAAACAGCTTGATGAATCAGGTCCGCATGGATGACAGGTATCCGACACGGTGGCTTACCACTGTAAATAGGATCAGCTGTGGTGGAGGGTTTTGGCGCTGGTTCAGAGGAACTCCTCTGAAGGAACGGCTTGTCTCAGCAGTTATAGGTGCTGATTCTGCTGGGGTGTCTCCACAACTTGGGCCTTTCCGATGATCTCTTTTCTAGCGCTTCTGATGCGATCCTTTATTCCTACTCATTTGAATATATTTTATAGCAGGTTTTAGCTTGCAGAAATGCGCTCATTGCGAATATCATTGACATTTATTCATGAGGAATGATTCGCAACTAAGTGGGGTCTAGGGGGTGCTGAGTTCAGGAAAATTCCATATCCATGTTCATAATATCTAATATGGTTTCATTATGTAGATTTGAATCATTTGTGTTTGACTCACTTCTGTCAGCACAGTTGAGTCGGCATAAAACATCCATATTTCCAGCTGTAACATGGCTATTGTGCTTCTGCAATTTTACTAAAAGCATTGCAAATTTTTTAAGATTTAATAATTCCAAATATCTTTTTCATACCATACACTCTTAAAAATAAAGTTTTTTTGCTAGCATTGATGTTCCATGAGGAATCCTTAAAGGGGTCCTATTATGCTCTTTTACAAAGTCTTGATTTTGTTTTGGGGGTGTACTAGAACAGGCTCTCATACTAGGTTGTTCGAAAAACATTCACATTGTATGTGAAATTCACAAATATGTGAAATGTTTTAAGAGTGTATGGTTCTAATTCTCTTTTAATGTTCTCACAGCACTTAATTTTAAGGTTAACGTTACTTGTTTCTACTGGATAGATGTGTTTATGCAGGTAAATGATGTGTGAGGAGGAGTATGATGCAATATTAAAATGGGTGGAGTCTTACATCAGGGGCGTGGTTTAGCCTGTTAGTGAAATTGCTACCTCATGTTTTCATGTCTGAAGAACACACAGAGGGAAAATGGCAAAAAAAAGGCACAGGGTGTCAAAAAAAAAGCACAATTAAGACAAAATCCTTGCAAAAGATGTGAATTAAATTACAGCTAATGTAAATACAGTGGTTTGCAAAAAAATTGATAAAATAGTCAAATTACGATTTAAATTAACCCCTTTTTGCTTATAGTGAACTCTTTAGTGACTGCATTCAGAACATGGATAGACTGATTGTAATTTTAAAGCATTGTATAAAAAGTAAAAAAAAAAAAAAAGTTGTCTATATTGCATTGATATCTATTGACATATTTCATGATCAGGCCCTAGAATTTTGACTAGCTAGCATTATTTTAAACTCCCATTGCTTCACTCCAGAAATTGTTTTATTGATTATGGTTTGTTCTTATGTCATATGATTAAATGTGCCGTTATTGGGCCTTATGAAGCAATATAAGTGTGAAAGCATTGGGCCTCATTTATGAAGCATAAGCAAAACAGATTTAGTTGCATATATTGTTCATAAAACCATTCACTCTCAGAAAAAAAGTTACAAAATCTGTCACTGGGGCACTTCTTTTTCACAAGGTACTAATATGTAACATTAAAGGTGCTGTATGCACGTTTTTGACTCTACTAAAGCATAAAAATACCATAATATGTTTGCAGATATTTAAGAAACATGCTAAGTTAACATACTTGTTTATCTGAAAAACAGTGCTACAGTCAGTTATTCTCCTTTAAAAATGTGCGTTCCGGGCCGGAATGTCGGTCTCTGTTTTGGTTTGTGGAACCTGCCCACTGCCAGTTTACCCAATTGTATTTCGGGACTCCGGGTTTCCAGTTGGCGGAAAACACAGCGTATTTCATTTCATTCATCGTCAAGTGCGCTTGTTCCTGTTGGTGTCGTCAATCTGGCAACCTGCGTGTGCATCAAGTCTGAGGAGGAGGGGCCGGGTGAAAAAAACCCTCTCCAATATTTTGAACTTGGACTGCAATACCTAGTTCAACCACTCGGTGTCAATCCTACATACAGCACCTTTAAGGTACCAATATGCACCTTTAGGGGTGCAAAGGTGTACCTTTTGAAAAGGTACTGCCCCAGTGGTAGCTTTTTTTTCTGAGAGCATTCTTATATTCAAAGTTCATACTCAATTCACTGCAACATTTTATGTATGAATGGTCTTATGATTGATTTGCTCAAATTTGCTCATGTTTCATGAATGAGGCTGAATGCACACACACACACACACACACACACACACACACACACACACACACACACACACACAGGGTC
>NW_015552574.1:128768-143258 GCF_001515605.1 Sinocyclocheilus anshuiensis
CACACACACACACACACACACACACACACACACACACACACACACAGGGTAGGTGCAACAGACATACACACACACTTCTGTACATAGATTAATTGCATGTTAATGATCAATACTATCCAATGATTGCTGGATTCTCATGCATTTTTCTTCAAATAAGACACAGCTTCTAATGAAATGAATGACATAATAAACAAGAAACCTTTACAGGGTTTCTGCAGGTCATAAAAAGGGGTTTGAATTTTCTTTTCCACAAATTAAAAAGCCTTAAATCTGTGGTGAAATCTTAAATTCATAAAGTCGTGGCATTAAAGATTGCATACACTGCAAAATAAATAATATCTTCCTCAGTATTTTTGTCTTGTATTCCAGCTCAAATATAAAAAAAAAAAAATTAAGTCATGGTACATTTATTTGAGATTGAAAAAAAAATATATGAAGCCTTGTTTTTTAAGGGATTAAACAAAATGAAGTGAGTTTATGCTTTAAACAAGAACAAATATGTCAGTGGGATATGGAAACTTGTTTTTCCTTTGAATTAAGTGAATTTTTCTGACAACATTGTCAGATGTTTGTTTTGTTTTAATCACAAACTCACTTCATTTTGACCATTATCTCAGAAAACAAGACTTACCTTATGTCATCTGCATCTCAAGTAAACATATCTTGATATATGACTCTTTACACATCTGCACTGAAAAAAAAAGGACAGCATTTTTTTACAGTTTGAAAGTAAGTTATTTCCAAAAAAGTAATAATCTGTTGTATTTTCAAACTTTGAAGTGATGCTAATACAACTCATTGAAAGCGTGCTGGACTTTAGAGAACATACTGATGAATTCCCTTCAGTTTATTCCTTACATATTCTTTACTTGGTCTTACATTTATAGTCTTAAATTTACCTTCATGAAACCTGCAGAAACCCTGCTTTCGCACTGTCATGCTTTAACTGAATCTTTGCACTTGAGAATGATTTTGATAATGCAAAACTCGAGAAATATTTCACTGACACTATATTATTGCTATTTATTAAGTATACTCTCTTTATATATGCGCTGATGTCGTAGATCTACTATATACGCAACTAAAAGCATTAGGCTACAAAAGCATGCTGAACTAGAGGCTGCCTGTCAACAATGAGATTGCATTGCGTTACTTTGTCTCTGATGAGAAGTATTCTTAATGTCAGTGTTATTTTAGCAGCGCAGCTAATATGGAAATGTTTTCGGATCTGGTTTATTTTGGCAAAAAGAAAAAAGGATGTCAAATTTATGATTTGACAATCGTGAACAGAAAACTGTTTTTGAGTGGTGCGCACATTTCCAATCCTCAGGCGTAACTGAGCACAATAAAATCAAAACTGGTCTTTCAAAAGAAATGGATATCATTTTTCTGTTGCATGTACAGTTTTAGCTTGATTATACTTGAACAAATGTGTTCACCCCTCAAAGTTCAGTGTGATTCAGATTTACAACGTTTATTGCTCTTAAATGTGTTGAAATTTGCATTTGCGTTTGGTGAAGTGAACTTTACCCTGAGTAGTCTGAGCTGGATAAATCATAATTCTGCATAAGACAATGCACATATCACACTGAAAAGTGACTAAAAAGATGTTTTTCGGTGGTACAGGAACCGTAGCAATACAAGTCCATCCTGCTCAGGTTTGATCAGCGGTTTACACAGATGCTGGCATCACATAATTAATCGAGCTCAGGAGTGTGTGCTTTCTTCATTGTTCATTGTTCAACTGATCTTTTGTCAGCTTACATGCAAGATTTCTCAGGAGACAGCTTTGTCGACGTGCTTCATTCATCTTTGAAAAGCTGTGATTGTGAACAAGCTTTGTAACATTACGGTGTTTTTCCTCGTTCAGACTAGCATCTCTCACAGCTGTATTTGCCAGATAAAACAATGAATATTAACAATACTTCACAGTCACGTACAAAGTATGGTGCAGAGGATCTTGTTTTTAGCTGCTTTGTTAATTTAGTATTACATGTGGCTTCATAGTTTGACTTCAAGCACAGCTTTAATTCAACTTTGATTTGCTCTCTTGAATGAAAGATGAAAATAAAACGTTGACTTTAAAAGTCCCATGGTTGGTGTTCTTGTCTTTTTGTTTCTCAATGCATATTTACTACTATTCAGAAATTCTTTGAACCATATGAATCATTTTGATAATATTAATGTATACTAGCCTAATTTATTGAATGCTAAACACATAAAAACTTCACAGATATAACAAGACATCAACAACATACAAGTGAGTACAAATTGTAGTCCATTACTGATTACAGATTACATGTTGAAAACTGTAGTTATTAACATAATTGAACAATCTATAGGTTACTCATTTTAGGTAATGTATTCTGAATACTTTGTAGATCACTTTTTATGGAATGTTTTTAACTTACCATTAGACGTACCATACTGATATAAAAAAAAATCAAAAATCAAAGGGAAAGAAAATATGTCTGTTTTTGGGAATATAATCAAAGCTGAATGGTATGACACACAGTAGCATTTTTAAAAGAGGAACTAAATTATGAATAATTGAATGCCATGTGAATAATATGTAATCATATGTAAATTTTTTATTTTATATAAATTACATTTAATAATTACACCGTGTTTCGGTTATTAAATAAACGCAATGATTATGTGAAAAAAGAGAATATGGTTACATACTGTTTGCAATGTCATTCTCCATTGACGGTCTCCTTGACAACGTGAACGGAAGTGGCGTTGATTTTCGCGCAAGGAAACTCGTCCTGCTCCTGGCGCGCCAAATTTCAAAGCACTTCCTGGAGAGAGGAGGCGATAAGATTTACCACGGAGCACAAATAAAAGACTCGCGTAGCGTTTTACAAAACATATACCTTCATATTTTGGGTATGTCATGTTTTTGTAAGTGCTTTATCATCGAAATGTTCGACGAAATGAAATGGTTGCGTTTGTAAAGTAGCTGTTTTCGGCTCGCTTTGTTTGAATGTGTTTCTATGCACCAGCGACCACTGCTCTGCCTGACTTACACAAGCCTAACATTTCCTTTAGCGACGGGCGAAATATCGAGGACAAACAAATGACTGCTTCTTCTAAATGCTTTGCACTTTTTTGAAGCTGCTTTGCCACTGTTTCTAAGCTAGCATTTGTATATCATGTATAGTTTCGGAAGGAAGTCTAGGTCACAATGCATAGAGTAAATCAGAGAATCATAGAGGCGTTGGTAGTGCATAGATAGACGATGCACAACTGTCTAACTTTGATATTTGGGCATGCTATTAAATGTCAATGTATAGAAATGCATGTGTTGTTGGAGCAAAGTAACACGTTTGTGTGTATGTACACCAACTCTTTGTGTATGTGTGTGTATATATAAATATATATAACGTACTTAATATATTAAAATATTTCTTACATGTCTGTCTTTTATTATATTTTGTATTAAAGAGTAATGCATAATATTTAAATATAAAACTGTTTAATATAGTGATATGTTATACTGTAGTATGCACTTATATAATAATTTATAATGAATAAAATAAATTGCAATAAAAACATTAATATTGGTAATGCCGCTAAAGCCCTGTATTGTTCTGTTTTACAGAATGAAGACCAGCAATTGAGCATCTGGCCACTACATATCCACTTTTAATATTTCATCCACCTGTGCTGCAGCCTTTTAGTTTGTCCTCTAAATATTTTAATTTTTTAGCATGCCGTATTTTATTTACTGGGCGTAATAAGCTTTTATAAGAGTCATATTTGAAAGTCTTTCTGAGAGGAGGATCTTCAGTGGAGGACGTTTATCTCAGTGTTATGTGAGAGCTGCTGTTTGCCGGCTGTGTTGCGGTTTTTCCTGCACAGTTGTTTGTGGGATGTCAAAATGTCGTCTGGAGTCCAGCCGTGTTTTCAGTTGTTGAGGATTGGATTGTCTGACACAAACAGTAGTAACGCTCAGGGAAATGCGTCGTCAGACTCCGTCCGTGACCTGTACACTTTCCGGCCTGCACTGGCCCAGTGTGTGTTTCGTTTGGGACGGGCCACGGAGCAGTGTGACGTCACTCTGGAGTCCATGATCGTGTCCCGTGTCCATGCAGAGCTCCATGTGGAAAGAGAAACTGATGCCTCTGGAGAAGAGAGCTGGAAAGTGCAAGTGAAGGATCGCAGCAGTTATGGTGTGTGTTGCACATATATATATATTATACATTAATTTATTATATTCATGTTAATGTTTTTTATATATATATTAAACCATTATATATATAATATATATATGAAATTCAAATGCAATATTTAATATAATCTTGCTGAATTTATAATTTTTTTAAGTATATTTTGCTTTAACTCTATAGCCTAAATAGTATTTTTATGTGAACATGTCCGATACGGTTGCATTCTTTATTATGAGACCCAATGTAGAATATAAAATCTCTTCTAAAAGTTTCTCTTTTTTTCCTCAGGCACGTGGGTAAATGACATGCGCCTCCAACAAGGGGTCTTAAAGGAAATCTTTGATGGCGACACGCTCACCATCGGCGGCCAATCAGGACGGGCTAGTCCAGAGTTCTACTTCCTCTTCCAGAAAGTACAGGTTCGTCCGCTGGACTTTGACGCCATCACTGTGCCCAAAGCGGGTTCCTTCTCATCCGACATAAAGAACCGGATCAGAACGTGCTCGGACCATAAATCGGACCCAGCTCTGGACATCTCAAAGCTGTCCATCAACAGAGCCACGGTCATCCTCAACTCCATCGGCAGCCTGAGCAAGATGAACGGCAGCTGCTGGACCTTCAAGAAGAGCGAAAACACAAGCACCTTAAACACGTCAGCGTTCTCCGCTCTGGCTCCGCCCACGACTCCGCCTCCTTTCCAGGCCGCTGGTGAGATTTCATCCAAGTCTGTCCCGCTGTCCTCAAAGAGCCGACGCAAGTCCGCCCACACGGTTCTGCTGGAGGACGACAGTTCGGACGATCCCACGAACCGCAGAGACCTGGAGGATGGACGCAGGGGACAAGCCAAGAAAAGACGCCGGCTTTACAAATCAGAGTCGGAGGTGTTTCAGCCCCCTCTACCCAAACTGGAGCAGAACTGCCGGTCACAGATTGACGTGAACAAACACACCAGCAGCAGCATTTTCAATGTGCCGCCCAGCCGGCAGTTCAATCATATCGTGAACATATCGAGTCACACCAAAGGCAACGGCATCAATGTGACGCCCCTCCGCCAGCAGAAGCCCTGCTTGTCTGGTCCTGGCAGGAGGCCGAGGGCAATCAGCTCCCCCGTATTCACCACCCTCGGGATGGGAAGTGAGAATTACAACCTGACCTCCCCGTCAGCGAGGATGAGCAAGACCGAGAAAACCAGGGGAGTGATTTCTCGCTTTCAGGCCTCAACTGGGTGAGTGATACTTGATACTTACATATAGGATTCTCACAGGCACGAAGAACCTGGAGAAAAAACAGGATTTTGTTATTCTGAGGCCCACATGTCTATTCTAAAATAAACTAAAGAAATATATTGGGCATTAATATTTCTAATAGTGAGTATCCAATTCATTTTATTTATTAATATGAAATATTATGGAATTTGTGATTTCCAGGCCTGGAAAATGTATAGATATTATTAATACTAAATCTTTATTCTAAAATCTTTATTATATTATAAATATTATAAAACGAAATATATTTGTGATAGTATATTTTTTCAAATTCATTATTCCATTTATTAAAATGAAATATCAGGGAATTTGTAATTTCAAGTCCTGAAAAATATGTTGAAATGAATAAAACCTTTATTTTATAGAAAAATGAAAATGTATCTAAAAACAAGAAATAAAAATATAACATTAAAGTCATTCATATTCATAATAGTGAATATATTTTAAGATGTATGGAAATTAATCAAATCTTTGTTCTACAATAAAGATTATTTGTAGAGGGATAACATTTTATTCTATATTATATGTACTATATTATGACATTTAAAGTCATTCATATTTCTAATATTGAGTATATTTTTATAATTAATTGTATTAATATAAAATATCGGGGAATTTCAGGGAATTCTACAATAAACATTAAATAATATTAATTAAAAAAAATATATTTATATAAAATTTAAAGTCGGTAACACTTATAAGAAGAATATATTTTGTAATTAATATCAGGGAATTTGTGATTTCTAAGCCTGGACAATTTATGAAAATTAATAAAATCATTATTCTAAAATAAAGATATTCTAAAAAAAAAAAAAAAAAATTTAAAAATGAAGTCATTGAAATGACTATTCAGAAGTATGTTTTATGCATTAATTAGATTTATAAAAATAAAATCGCTTTTACTTCCAAGCCTGAATAATATATGGAAATTAATAAAAAATCTTTTTTCTTAAAGAACAAAAATCTAAAAACAATTATATTATCATTTTAAAAAGTATGAAAATATAATTTATAAATATAAAGTCATTCAAATTTCTAATCAGTAGTATATTTTGATTTAATTGCATTTAGTAATGCATGATTTTACTGATTTTTCTCTGCAGGCGTCGACGTGGAAGGCCTAGAAAACACCCGCTGCCACAGCCTTCCCTGCTGTCTCCCTCTTCATCATCCTCTTCTAGCTCCACCTCTTCCTCCTCCTCGTCATCGTCATCCTCTGAAGATGAAGAGGTGGCGGTGGCTCAGGGCGTGGAGCCCTGCGCAGCGGCTCACTGTCGTCTCCCGCAGCAGGACACTGTGCAGTGGATCCAGTGTGACGACTGCGACGCCTGGTATCACCTCGACTGCTTACCGCACAACCACAACCGAGACTCGCTGCTCTTCGACCCCAGCGCAGACTTCCACTGCGGCTGCCACTGAGGCCAGCAGTCAGTCAGGACCGGCTCGGCTTCCTCTCCTTTAAGGCTTTTAATAAACCAAATGCTCTCAAACATTGTTAACATTACAATCAAATTCACAGGACTGGCAGATGTGTTGCTTCCTGGCATTTACAGTGCAAATCTCTGCGATGATGGCGAGCCGATGTTTTCTGCAGTGGTGCTAATTGCTTTGAACTGATTTGGATGAAATGAGGGTGCTGGATTTACACAGCAGCTTCAAGAGCATCCAAACACGCTGCATCCCATTACAACACTGGATGCTTTCTGACTGTTTCTGATATCTATGTATTCAATATACGCAAGAATGAAATCTTCAGAATGCTAAAAAAATCAAAACAAGTATGAATATGAAAATGGGAGTTTATATTTTTAGAGGAATGAATGAATTGAGTCTTTGGATTCAGATATTGAGGAGGATTTCGCTAGGTTTGTTAACTAGATACTGGTTGTTAAACATGCTTTGCCAACATATTAGCTGGTATATAATATGTTATCATTGAATACTGTATGTTCGTTCGCAAATGGGCAATGAGGATATATAATATGCTGTCTTATTCAAGGGTTTCATTAGCATTACTTGGACTTTTTTGTAATTTCAGAACATTTCATAAAAGCTAAACCTTAAATCACTCCAAACATTTCTATGGTCACTTTTTTTTAAAGGAATGGTTCACCCAAAAATGAAAATTTGCTGAAAATGTACTCACCCTCAGGTTGTTTCTTCATGTGAACAGATGTGCAGAAATTCAGCATTTCATCACATGTTCACCAGTGGATCCTCAGCAGTGAATGGGTGCCGTCAGAATGAGAGTCCAAACAGCTGATAAAAGCATCACAATAATCCACGTCACTCCAGTCCATCAGTTAACATCTTCTGAAGTGAAAAGCTGCATGTTTGTAAAAAAACAAATCCATCATTAAGACGTTTTAACTTTAAACGGTCACTTCTGTCCAAAATACTAGTCCGTAATCCATAATAACGCTTCCTCCAGTGATAAAGTCCATCTCCTTTTGTCCTCTCGCATCAAAATCCACCCACATATTTGTTTTGAACTGTTTTTGCTTGTAAATGTTGCTTGATCTGTGCATTTTTTAGACAACTCAACAAAGCAATATGAATAGAGGACTTGTATTTTAGCTGGAAGCAGCGGTTTGAAGTTAAAACATCTTGTATTTGTTTCTTCACATGATGTTAACTGATGGACTGGAGTGGTGTGGATTACTTGTGATGCTTTTATCAGCTGTTTAGACTCTCATTCTGACGGCACCCATTCACTGCAGAGGATCCATTGCTGAGCAAGTGATGCAATGCTACCTTTTTTTCAAACCTGTTCACATGAAGAATCAAACTCATGTACATCTTGGATGGCGTGGGGGTGATGACATTTTCAGCAATTTATCATTTTTGAATGAACTATTCCTTTAAGCTTGACATAGCTTGCACACAAGATTGTCAGTTGTTTCTTGTAATGTGGCCTGTTATTAACACGAGCTTTGTTTCCGATCTCGACTAACCCTGTGTAGCTGTATCTGTCTATAAGAACAGAGTCTCTGTGGTATGAATGTTAAAAGATACTTTCACTGTCTTCACTTTAACTCAACATTCTAGAAATGACAAATGACTCCTGTCACAATGTTTGTCTTGTTGGGAATCAAGAGCTGAATAAAGAATTCTATATTTAAATATGATCTGTCAGCTGTTTGTATAGAGTGCAGTGAGGAGCTGTTAGTAACTGTGGAACACCTTTGATAAGTGCTGTGTTCTTGTGTAATAGGAAAACTGAACTGTCACTGTCAGTATAAATATAAATGTACTGTTATAGCAATACGATAATATGTCAAGCATTTCTCACTTTCAGTCTTACATGATCTATGATTTGAACAAAAGCATGACGATGTATTAACTTTTCATCGGCATTTAATATATCTAAATATAGTTTATTAACATTTATTAAAATTCCATGTTTTCACATTTTTTAAATGTAAAGTTTTGAAATTTAAAACGGTTCTTTTAAATTTGAAAATTCCAAGATTATAATACACTTCCATACACTTGGTCCTGCAGTCTTGCTCCAGCACACCTGGCTGTAATTTTCAAGTAAACCTAAAGACCTTGATTAGCTGATGCAGGTGTGTTTTATTAGAGCAGGAAAGTTGCTCTCCTGGATCTGCATGAGGAACCTCGATTTAATGCATTAAAAGGGTAAAATATCCATATTTTTTGTTATATGAACTACAATCTAACATAAAATTAAGTAGCATAAAAAGTAGCTAGTATTAAATGCTAATTACCCCCTTTAAAATTGACTTGGAGGTCTTGATCTTAATGAATTACAATCATACATATGTCATAAATTTGAAAATATGCCGAGTTGATACTTGGTTGTAAAACACCATTTTAAACTAATTTAAATGACCAATTTAATTGTGTCCCACATTTAGTGCAACCCTTTTATTGCATTTTTCTTTTTAATAAATTGTATTAAATTTTTATGTGTAATGTTTATTGCTATCAAGATAACAAACGCACAAATATTTTATACCTTCAGCTTTGGTAAAAGCTGCAAATACAATATTTGTACTTGTACACTGAAATACTGCAAGGGAACAGCACAAAAAAACAAAACAAAAAAAAAAGTAGAATAAATAAACCTTACATGCATATCATAACCTGAAATCCCATGTGTTGAAAACCATTAACAACCATGTTACTCCTCAACCACCCTTGCCTAGTTATATTTTTGACGTTTATTTTTAATAAACATGTTTTCTTCTGCATTCTTGGCACAGCTTAACCAGAGTGCATTATTGCTGTTGTTCTGTTATAAATCTATACAGCTGGACGGTTTGTCAGGTGGAATCCATTACAAGTCCTCTGACCTTTTATGAAGTCTGTGACCTAAATGTCTGAATCACCTATTGTCACTCCACATCCCGTCACATTTGTCCCTGAGCGTGGCTGTTGGTCTGGGAGGCGTTTGTAACACTCTGAGGCTTTGCGGTCAGTGGAGACTCATACCTGAGCCTGTCTCTCTGATGGATGGCTTGTATTAACTGTTCTCTGCTCAGATAAAGCAAACCACGTCTAGTGCTGTGAAATTTCAATAACAGTGTCTATTTTGTGCATCTGTAGGTGTGCATCTGCAGAAAGGAGGGTGTGTGTGTATATATAACTAAGTATGAAACAATGTTAAAATATATAAAAAATGAATATATGTTTATCAAATATATACTTGGTTCTAAATTACGTTCATTGTGTGTGTGTTACCTTTTTTGGAACTTCAACCTGAGCATAACTAACAAATTAATTTCTGTAATGTCTTTAAAGGGAATAATGATCATTTGTAACAACATTTAATATTTAATGCTAAAGAATAAAGTCAGTTATAATGATATTTATCAAATAATAATGAACTAATTTAAAAATAACCTGCATAATGCATTTGCACTGCAGAATAATCTATTTATTATTAATGTTATTTATGTCATGGAGCACAAGGGAATAATGTTTTTCGTAAGCGTCAATACAGTTGAGTTGACTGTATTTGTGAAGGTATGAATTCTCCTGTCCGCTGGGGTTGTCATGTCATCCTGACACCTGTGTTCGTTATGAAGGAGATATAAAACAGAGATGTGAAATCTATTCAGGCTCTTTCTAATGAGGGCAGCGGATTGCAGTCTGTCCGTGTTGCCATGGCGATGCTGTTTGCAGTCAATGGAGATCTGTGGCAGTGAGACTGAAGCAGCAGCAGCGAGAGACTGATGCTGAAAACACAGCAAACCCAGCGCTAAATACTGCTGCTGGTCACTCTGATGAAGCTGGCAGGGATGAAGCGAGATATACTGGCTTTTAGAGAGTTAGATTAATCCACACGCTGATCAGTCCGAGTGTGTGTGTGTGTGTGTGTGTGTGTGTGTGTGTGTGTGTGTGTGGGTGTTCCTCTGGCCAGCAGAGGGCAGTGTCAGCCCGAGCCTCAACATTATCTCTGCTGCATTATCTCTGTATTCGACTTTGGCGTGAAACTCACATGAATCAGAGCTCAAATTTTAAAAGTAGGTTTGCTGTTACTTTTCTAATCAGGCTGACCAGCTGAAAAAACAAACAAACAAAAAACTGATTTGTATTGAAATGTCTGTCTGTCTATCCATCCATCCATCCATCCATCATCTTTTCTACTTTTAGTATTATATTATATTTTTATAATGTAAAATAAATAGCTATATATTATACAAATATTAGATATACTACACTATACTATGTTTTACTAATAAATATATTTAAATATTTTTTCATTTTTTCCCTATTATATTATATTTGTATAAATATAAAATAAATACATACATTATTTTTATATTTTAAATTAGTTTTAATATTATCTATCAACAAAATGTCAGTATTCTATAATTCTATAATCTATTTTGATTTAAAATAGCTATCTATTCATCTATCTTATATATTATTTTTAATAAATAAAATTATGTAACTAATAATCTCTCTTTCTCTTTATTTCTTGTTTTAGTATTATATTTTTTATTTTAGCTAGTATTTTTTATTTTGTGTATATAATATTTTTTTTCATATCTATCAAAATTTTGCTTTATTATTATTAGTAGTATTACTATAGGCTATATAATTATATAATATTCTATTTTTATATAAAATAAATAGTTATAAATAAATAGTTAATATATATGTTTATTAGTGCTGTCAAACGATTAATCGCGATTACGTCATTCTACCTTCATAGTAAACCCTTTGAAGGGATCAGGGCATAGGGATGAGCCCTTCCGAATGGAACGCAGGGTATAATTCAGGACTAGCCTATTTAAAAATGATGAACAGGTGTGTTGGATAAGGGTTGGAAGTAAACTCTGCAGATCACTGGCCCTCCAGGACCGGAGTTGACTAGCTCTGGACTAGAATAACAAAGTGCAGTAAATGGTAAAAGTACTTGCGCTGCAAAATGTATTATTACAACAATAAATATGATAAGAAATAGGCTACCTGTTTCCAATATCAAGCAGCATAACAGACTGTTTTGTACAATAAAATAACTGGAAGCAGATGACACCGGAAGTAGGCTATCTTTTTTTAAATTAACCAATTAATTAACAAATACAAATACAACATAAGAGAGCATCAAAAAAGAACAAAGATAATTGCCAGGGTAAAGAAAACCCAAATTTAACCCAAAATAAAGCGATAAATCGTCTGCTCTGTTCAGCGAGCGCAGAGAGGAGCAGCACTTTCAGTTAAAAAAAGATATTCTGTTACTTCTAACTCTATTTTACATGCAAGTATAGGCGAAATCAAAGCACAGCCATGGTCTTAATCGTATGTGTATTTGATTTCATTAGACAATGTCGTGATTAGGATTTTAGTGCAGATTAATCTTTGAGAGCTGGTTATGTAGTCTTAATGGACCGCATTTCAGTCACTATAATATTTATTTCGTTGTCTGACAACAGAAACAGTAAAATATATGAATAAAAACAGTTTTATTGAGAATTTGGCTGCATTTAAATGCAGTACGTGAGCACAGGGAGGCAAGACAATATGACGCACTGTCGTCATGAATATGCTAATTAGCGTATGACGTCATCTGGCGACATCGCCAAGTATAAACATTTTGGAGGCAAAAGACTAACTATAATCTAAATCTACATTAAATCCGTACATACAAACAAAAATGAATGAGAAACAGAGCCTACTTTCTTCCATTGCGTATGTTTATCTATGGCGCTGAGAGGAGAACGATCACATGAGCTCTATCATCTTCTTTCCCATTGGCTGTCGCTCCCGAAAGTCGCTCCTCATTTGCATAAAGTTGAAGGATTCAGAACTTTGTCGCGTCGCTGGACACGCCCCATCCGGTCGCCAACGGCCGCTGTCGCTCGTGTCGCCGGAAATCGCCAGCTCTCTATTGAAATAAATGGGATTGTGTCGCTTTGCTGTTGCGCGTCGCTTGTAGTGTGAACGGGGCTTCAGGTGGGGTTTAGCTACTTTCCATTGAAAGAAGTTGGCAACACTGAGAACGAAACAGACGAGCAGAGCGCTATTATCATAATTTATCAAAAGACACAGCGTTATCGGTTTCAAGGTGGTAACATATTAAATTATACATGTTAAACTAAAGTAATACTGATTGTTGATCACAATTTTACACGTTTTTGAAAGATCAAGCCACTGTTGATCACAAGTCAATTTTCATAACTTACATCTTTCTTAACTGTACCACAGTACAAAAATAACCAACTAAAGCACTTTGTGCTCAATACGAGCCTAAAATTCAAAATAAGCTTACATTTCCTTTATTTTCAAAAGCACAAACATAACATTTGAAGATGTTACTATAGGCTACTGTATGCAGTAACGTTAGCCTATATTTAGTTTGTGAAAATGAAAACGTTAAATAGTTAGAAAATGTTAAAATATAATACAATTGTTGCATTTTATTTTTGTAAATTCATTTTTGTAAATTCATACTTTTGTTAAAAGACTGTTTGCTATTTACAATGCTTACTATTTAGGCTACTGTTTTTCACAGTGTGATGTCTAGTAAACTGTAGCTTATTTAAATCTATTAGGGTTTGATCATTATTAATTATCCTACAAAACAAGTATTGTGTTGTCCCCCTTAGTGAGATTTCAATTAAATTTTTACCACTAAATTAGTAAATGTCCCTGGTTTCCATTTCAGAAATTTGGTCACCTTAGTATATCAACAGCTTAACTGAAAACAGTTTAAATACTTTAGCAACTGCATTGCAGCACCCTAGCAACCACTATGGTGCGTTTTGCAAGGGAAACGCCACTCAGATTGTCCTCTGAAAATACCGTTAAAGATTTTGTTACCCAACAGGAGAAAGCAATCGAACTGATTTATCAATTAGACTTTTTGCACAGTGCATGTATTTGAGAAAACAAATCAAATTGAGGGAACCTGGTGGAATTAATTTGGCTTTATTGATTGTGTTATTGATACGGTTCTGCTGGCACATGTTGATGGCTGCTGTGTTGGTGGGAGCAGGACACAGGTGTCCTTGTCTTGTGCTTCTGCAAATATCTCTCTCCTCCTCCAGTCATGATTGGGCTGATGCGAGCGGATGGATGATAGCACCGCTGTGGAGACGGTTGAGTGGGTTCGATATCTGCCACATTACTCTTACTCATCCCTAAATTTCAGATCAGTGAGCAGCAAGTACGGGGGTGAATCTAAAGGTTTTATGTCCTATGCCACTCACTTACACACACCAAACTCTGGAGAATTCACAACGGGTGGCCACTCAATTCTCTCAAAGCATAAAAAAGTGTATAGGGTCATTTTCTATTCAAAATGACAACAATATTTTCTTACACATTGTTTTCTAAAAGGTTTAAAACTAAAACCATAAAACAACTTTTGTTACTTGGAAAAAAAATAAAGAATGTCAACTGGAAAAACTCAAACAAACAAACAAAAAACATTTTATTTCAGCTACATTGTAAAAAAAATGATGTAAAACTTCATGTATCAAAATGAAACTGAAATATAAACTATAAAAACTAGACACACACACACACACACACATACACACACACACATATATATATATATATATATATATATATAT
>NW_015552574.1:143343-147503 GCF_001515605.1 Sinocyclocheilus anshuiensis
GAATAGATCTGCTACGCTGCTGCTGCGGTAGAGCAAGTACCGAGACTTGCTACTGCCAATACATCCACAACATGCTGCTGTGAGCATGTAAGAAATATTGCTGCTGCAATTATAACATACATGAAATAACCCCCATATAGCATACATGAATCACCTCGTAGCAGATCTATACAGGTGGAGCTGGGGAAGGTGGAGGGTTTCTGAAGCAAACTGCACTGCTACGGCAAGCACTTGTCATATATTTGAATGTTGAGCAGCGAGCTCATTGGCTACCGATACAGGAGAGAACCAATCAGCTGTGCCATGTGATGATGTCATTAGGTCAGATTAAGTTAGACCTATCGGACTGCGCCATCTAGAGTTTCATGCCAGAACTCTGTATATATACTGTACATGTGTGTGTGTAAATACACACACACAAAACAAAAAGTACTAAAAATGATAAAAACATGACAAAACTACTAAAACTTTCAAAGTAAAATGAAAATGTCAAATTATAAAATATTAAAAACTAGAATATTATCTCCAAAATATACCAAAATAACTGATTTCTTAGACTTGTCATATATGCATTCATACATATTGCTAATTTTATGCATTTTATGTGTGGAATTTCCTTTACTTTTTTTCAGATCTAGATTTTAAATCTTAAAATATGACAATTCATTATAAGATTATAAGACTGCATTATTAAAACAATGATCTAAATAAAGCAACATAAACATGAACCATATCAATATCAATTGTTATTACAAACAATGGCAGTCTCTCAGTCAACACATTTCTATCACAGCCCAAAAATTTCCTCCTAATAAAATGGCATTTTATTTTTTTCAGAAGTTGGGGAATGTGTGCTCATTACTGTTCATCCCATCTTTGTCCATGGAGAGCATATCTTCAGATGAAATGATCTGTGAAGGATACAAAGAAAAATCAAGGT
Organism: Sinocyclocheilus anshuiensis; assembly: GCF_001515605.1. Lineage (NCBI taxonomy): Eukaryota > Metazoa > Chordata > Actinopteri > Cypriniformes > Cyprinidae > Sinocyclocheilus > Sinocyclocheilus anshuiensis. The sequence goes on from NW_015552574.1 coordinate 144,284, forward strand.
AAATGACCCTTTTTATTGTCCATTATTTCCAATTTGCAATTTTGTCAAATTCACACTACCAAAAAAAAAAAATAAAAAAAATAATGAAACATGATAATTCCCACATACTCACTGCTGGACATTATTAGTGGACAAATTAAACTAGAAGGTATGAAAGTGTTTTTAAAGGGTTAGTTCACTCAAAAATGAAAATTAGCCCATGTTTTACTAACCATCAAGGCATCCTAGATGTATATGGCTTTCTTCTTTCAGACGAATCCAGTCGGAGTTATATTAAAAATGATCCTGGCTCCCTCAAGCGTTATCATTGCAGTAGATGGGTGTTTCTGTTCAACAGTCCAAAAGAAGTCAAATAATGCACATCCATCCATAATAAAACGTGCCTCACACAGCTCTGGGGGGTGAATAAAGGCCTCCTGTAGCGAATCGTTTCTTTTTTTCTAAGAAAAATTTCCATATTTAAAATGTTATAAACACTTTTCTCTCACTTCCGCTGACTGTCATACGAGCAAGCCGTTCCGGCGGATGACGTAGGACGTATGCATCGCGTGTGCGCGTGCCTCTGAGAAATACTAGTCTCGTGAGTTTGTTTACAGCAGTTTTTTTTAACAAATCCTCATTTTGTGCTTCTAATTTGTGACTGTCTCTCCTCCACGCTTCCGCGTTCGTCACTAATCTCCGCCGCGTGCGCGACGCGTACGTCCTACGTCATCCGCCGGAACGGCTTGCTCGTATGACAGATAGCGGAAGAGGGACCGTTATGTAATGAATAATATTAGATTAGTTTTAGACTCATTGGATTATAGTGATTTGCTGGAACATAATAGTTTTATTCTTTTCCTGGATTTTTATAAAACTTTTGATTCAGTTGAACGTAAATTTATATTTAAATCAGTGGAAAAATTCGGTTTTGGTGAATATTTTTGTAAGGCAGTAAAAACTCTATATTACAGCTGTAGTAGCACATTTCAATTAAAATAAGGTACTTCTCCTAGATTTTACTTGTCACATGGTATTAGGCAAGGGTGTCCATTATCCCCTTATTTATTTTTTACTAGTTTCCCAGATATTCGCTTCTTATATTTCTAATAGTGGTCTTCATGGTATCTCTATTGCTGATACTCATCAGTCAACTGACTGATGACACCACACTTTTTTTTGCAAGATGCTAACCAAGTTCCTCTAGTAGCACTAAAGTATATCCAACAATTCTCCAAAGCATCAGGCCTGTTCTTGAACCTCTCAAAGTGTGAACTGATGTCCATCAAAGAAAATTTGTAATATTCAAATCAAAGATCAGGTATCTTATTTAGTTGTTATTATAACAAAAAAATGAATTAGAAAGATGCTCCTTCAATTTTAATCCATTAATTGAGAGTACTCAGAAAAAACTGAATATGTGGCTCCATCGTGATCTCTCATTGAAGGGAAGAATCAAGGTTAACATTTTTGTTTGTCAAAGTTAACATATGCTGCTCTCTCTTTAAATGTTGACACTGCCATTCTTAAAAAGAATTGATACAATGCTGCTCAACTTTGTTTTGGAAGAATAAAACTCATTTTATTAGAAAATCTGTACTTATGAACACCATTGAGAAAGGGGGTTTAAACTTTCTTGACTTCACTACTTTAAACAACACCTTTAAAATAAATTGGATAAAAAAAAAAACTTTTAATAAGCCCTCATCTCTAATGTTGTCTTTTCCAAACTAGGTGGTTTAAGTTTCTTATTAATCTGTAACTATAACATCATGAAAATCCCTATCAAATTATCTATTTTTCATAGGCAGATGTTATTAGCTTGGTCCCTTATTTTTAAACACAATTTTACACCTCACTCTTATTTAATCTGGAATAATAAGAATCTACGGTATAAACACAAATGTCTTTAAAAAAAAAATTGGTTTAAAAATTTTATTATTTTTGTGTCTTAACTTCAAATCAAAATGGTTCAATCTGTAATTACTCTGAGTTTTTAGTTAAGCATGGAATTCCTGTTAGTCCGAAAGAGTTTGCAATTGTTGCTGATGCAGTGCCACATAGAGTTCTCATGCTTTTTAGAGGTCTTTCTTTTCCAATCTCCTGTCACTCAGTGGATCATTGTAAAACATTTGTAGGAAAACAGTGCCTTTCGTCATCTAAATCAAAAAACAATAAGAAAATCAGAGTTTTGTTTCAGATGGAGTCTATTTCTGTGCCTTATGTAATCTCTTATTGGAATGGTTTCTGATATTCCCTAGAAGAAAGTTTGGTCATTACCTCACAAATATTGAATTACTAACAAAATGAGAGAAATTACATTTAAGTTGATTCATAGCATTTACCCGGATAAGTGCTCTCTTAAAAGACTTAAGAGTGATATTAATACCAACTGTTCTTTCTGTTTAGAAAACCCTGAAACTTCTTTACATTTATTCTGGAATTGCTCTTACACAACATCATTCTGGTGTGACATTCTTGATTTTATCAAATGTTATGTGAATCCTAATTTTGAGTTGACTTATAGAAATGTCATTTTTGGCTTTCATGGATGTGAAAGAAAAGGTGATACTTATTTCATGAACCTTATTTTCCTGTTAGCTAAATATCATATTCATAAATGTAAATTTTCTAAATGCAAACCTCTTTTTTTTAAGATTCAAACTTGAAATGAAATTGTATTTTGAATCTATTGAGTGAACTTGAAAGCAATAAGAACAATGGCTTTAATAAAGGACTTGGCACTTCCTCTGGACTGAAAGACTGAATGACCCTGGACTCTTGATGTATTGTTATGATTTGACAATGAATTGTTATTGTTTTTTCAAGCATTTAATACAAACAAATGACAGATAGTAGAAGTGAGAGAAAGTGTTTATAAGGTTTTAAATATGGATATTTTTCTTACAAAAATGCATCGATTCGCTACAGAAGGCTTTTATTCACCCCCCGGAGCCATGTGAGACACGTTTTATTATGGATGAATGCACTTTATTTGACTACTTTTGGACTGTTGAACAGAAACACCCATCTACTGCCATTATAAAGTTTAGAAGAGCAAGGATAATTTTTAATATAACTCCGATTGGATTCGTCTGAAAGAAGAAAGTCATGTGCACCTAGGATGCTTTAAAGGGGTCATAGGATGCCTATTTTCCACAAGTTGATATGATTCTTTAGGGTCTTAATGAAAAGTCTGTAACATAGTTTTGTTAAAATTTCTCAATGGTAGTGTAAAAAA
>NW_015552574.1:147663-157592 GCF_001515605.1 Sinocyclocheilus anshuiensis
ACATCACACAGACAGGCATCTGAGATCAGCTCGATTTGAGAAAGGGGAAAACATTTAACCAGATAAAAAAAAAACACCGGGTGGATTTTTATCATTATAGGGTGGTTGTGTACACACATTGCCAACACACATTTCAGTTCAAACAACTTGTAAAAGTGCATGTAGCATCCTATGACCCCTTTAAGGGTGAGTAAAATGGGCTAATTGTCATTTTTGGGTGAACTAACCCTCTAATATAGCTTTTTTTTTTTCATTAGTCACTATGAAACGCCTGTTTTTCAAGAAATCTTGAGTTTGTCTCTCTAAAATTCTAAAATCAATGTGCTGCAAAGGTAAATGATTTTTTTTTCCATAAAATGTGCACTATAGTGTCTCATCAAGTTTCAGAAGAGATCATGTCACAAAATGAGCTCAGAAGTTTGCAATCAAAAGTCATATCTCAATATGAACTCATATTTCTCATCAAACACTTCCAAGACCAAATACTCTGAGCTCTGTTAGTCATACATCTAACTACTTTTTACTCTTACGCCATGTCAACTGTTGTCTGATTTGTGTGTATTTGTATTTCTCCTGGGGAATGTTCTTCTCAGCTATGAGAAAGCAAACCCTAAGCAATAAAACTTTCCTTTGTGTAATTTTCAACAATATGAAATGCTGTGACACATAGTGAAGCTGAGCTGAAGAACTCTTTGTTGTATTGGACGATGTTCACATTAAATTAAATCTCTCTGCTGTTGCTCCAGTAAATTTGGATGCAGAAATCAATGCTAAATTTGGCTCATCACAGCTCATCACGGATATAATAGGCCCCTGTTTGCCAGTATGCAACTCTTAAAGGGACAGTTCATTCAAAAATAAAAATTGCCATCTGTTGACTCATCATAATGCTGTTCTAAACCTCTACGATTTACTTTCTTTTGTGGAGCACAAAAAGAGATGTTAGGCGTGAATATTTGAGCTGTTGATTTGCACACAACAGAAATAAATGAGAACTTTCAAGCTCCAAAAAGAAAGTTCTCAAATCTCACACCTGTATGTAATTCGGAACATACAAGAGTCCGAACAGAAGCTCATAATATACGGGATATTTTTTAATATATGTGTATATACCTATATAATATAAATGATTTTAAATGATACAAAACAAATAATAAAATAATTAAACTATTAACATATAATAAATATACAAATAGAAACTGTATAGAAAAACATTCAGTATATTTAAAGAATGTAAATTAATTAAACTATATAAAATTATATCTAATCATAATAGTAATAATAATAAAATATGAATGTTTAAGTATTATGAATTATATAAATTGTATAGAAAAATATTCAGTGTATTGTATTGTATATATCAAGTATGTATATATATATATATATATATACACATTAGGGCTGCAGTCAATTAAAATTTTTAATCTAATTAATTACATGACGTTTCGATTAATTAATCTAATTAATCGCAAAATAAATTTGACTCTGAAAATACACACAAAACATTATTTAAAGCTATTTTTGTATTAAATGAGAAAGTATCAAGTAGACATTACAAATTGTAGCTTTAGAAATAAATATTTTACTTGATTCAATATAAAATTTATTAGGCCTACACATTAACATTTAGGCTACAATGGCTAAAATTATGGAACACAAAAGAAGATAATTTGAGAAACATCTCAGTATTTTTTTTCATACAATGAAAGTCACTGGTAACCAAAACAGCTTTGTTACCAACCGTCTTCACACAAGAAAGGTTTGAAATGACATGAGGGTGAGTAAATGATGACAGAATTGATTTTTTGGGTGATCTATCCCCTTAATGTTATTTATAATAATTTATTATTATTATCATTATTATTTTGAATGAATCTGCCAGCAGGTGGCGGTAAATGTCTTTATGAGTCTTTCGATTTGTTCAAACGGCTGATTCATTCAGGAATTCAGTAAACGGCTCTCTCTTTGAATCATTGGTTCACACGATTCGTTCAAAACACGGATTCATTCAGAAACTAAACAGCTGTGTTGCTCGGAGACACACAACAGTTCTGCTGTGGCTTTAAAGGTGACGTGTTCTCTGCAAAATTGAGGAAAAACATAATATTGTGTTTAAAATATAACACAATATCAACTTCTTATTTAATGAAGTACTGAACTGTTGTATAAAATCACATTTGCACTTGTTATATTCGGGACAAACAGCATTCGTGCGATACTGCTCTCACTGCTCTTATGATATAAATATGAGACAAAAACACATACAGAGGCATTTTTGCCCCAATAATAGAAAATAATAAATATATTTAAAACTATAAAATGATATAAAATACTAATTAAATATGAATTTTTAAATATAAATGATATTTTCTTATAAAATAAAAATATAATATTTAAGAAATAAATTAAATATAAAAATATTATTTACAGTCCTATAATAAAAAAATTATAAAAATAATAACTGGATATAAGTGTTTAAATATTATAAATTAATTCTACACATTTGAATAGAAAAATATTAATTATATTGACACATTAAACATATTAATGGGCCATCATGGAATATGTTTCATTTCCCAGGATGCCCGAATTTACCCCCAACCTCAAAATGGAGCCAAACAACATGAAACCACTTACAAGATGGAAACTTGTGCATGTTTGAATTTAGTTGAATTTCAATTCAGTAAAATCCTCTTCCCCTTTCCAAATTCTAGTTCCACATCCTATAGGTTATGGGCAGTTCAATTCAGATCCACACTCGAGCACATAAAGAGGGAATTCTGGGTCTGTTCCTCAAATCGAATGACTTCAAAACATTCAGAGCATAGTGCACAAGTCACGCAGACTTCTTTCAGTCTTTTGTATTCAAACTGTGATTTCATGTGCACATTCATTCAGCAAAGCACATTGCTTCAATAAATCATGCACAGAATGACTGTGAGCCCATCACTGACAAGAATGACATGACCTCTGGTTCCTCTCCATCACACACTCCAGTGGAAGCGAACGTTTGTTTGTGCGCACACACACACTCAGGACCACACTAAGCAGATCATGGTTGACAAGTAGACGTCCCACAGCTCTGTTATGACAAAATCCCTCCATCTCATTCCCATTCTCATCTGCGTCAGAGTCTGCCTGTGCGCCGCAGATAAAGACTGCAGGGCTGTAATCAAACCGCTCCTTCCCGTCGGCTCTACACAGCGCTTTATGTTATTTACCAACAACTACGTGCTGCTCAGACTGCAAGAAGGGACACAATGTATGTGGACATGAGAAATGAGCTACACGTAACACAAAGACGTCTGATATGCTAGATATTTGTTTTTCGTGCACGCATAAGACAAATAGCTGTTTGGTTCTACGGAAAAAGGAAACGAAATTACATAAAAAGCGGAAAAGGAAGCAGAGTGATATTTTATATAGACAAGGCCTCAGGAAATGTTTTCACACTTGCATTAAGCTTATTTCTGAATAATTTCAATTGATTTTTCTCATCACACAAATGATGCCTCGCTCCGATGTTGCGAGCCATTTTCTGAATATTGATTTTAAATTTATAACAGAAATCTCATTACATTAGCATTCAGAACTGTGTAGGACAGCAGTGATTACAGCTTCCAGTCCTTTTGGCTCGCTTTCTGAATAATCTTTCAATTTGTGGAAATCCTCCTGTTTTTGCTCCTTGAGCTTTGTCAGAAATTATGGATGTGGATCTGTAAATGCAATCTCCGTTGCAATTCTACGCCAGTCTTTGTTTAGTTAAACATCTTTACTGTAGAAACGCATCTCCAGAGCCGCTCCAGCATTGTCTCGGCTGTTTACTTTGGCTTGTTGTGATGCTGTAAGTCTATTTTCGAAGCTTTCCCGAGGCTTGTGTGCACTCTAGGCTTTATTTTCTTCATATACCTGTCTGTATTAGCTTCATTTGACTTGCTCTCAATGCTCAAGTGGCTTTTGTATGGATCTACTCTACCACACAGAGCTGATGGATGGCGTCCCGCAGAGATGGTTGCCCATTTGACAGGTCCGTCCATCTCGTCATTGTAAGAATTCAGTCGTAAAAATAGTGTCCTGTTAAAGGTTTTATAATCTGATGCTATACGGGAGAACCTTATGTGCCACAAAGAACATTTAATTCTCCATATCTTTAGAAAACAATCTATATAGTTGAGAATAAGATCCCAGGAACCATAAGCAAATATGCTGAGCTGAAAAAACTTCAAGAACCTTTTTAAATCTCAAAAAAAAAAAAAAAAAAGGCACAAATGTTGCTCTTTCAGAATTATTGGAGATCTCAATATTTCATTTAAGGAACTCAGAAGTTTCTCTTAGGAAAAATAAACATACATTGAAGGAAATCGTTGACACGGTAAAATATAGCTACCTGGTCTCATGGCATAAACGTACCTGAGGGCACTTTTTAGCGAGACGTGAAATACGTACCAATAAGTACATATCACTGCAGTTTCCGAAAGAAATGAACACTAGAGGCAGTAAAACGCTGACACCTTTTATTCCTTTTCACACAAATTTACAGAGTTTCGATTAATAAAGCATAATTTTCACACAATTACTTGAAGAATAGCATGGTATGACTTCAAAACAATATTAAAGGGGTCATATGATGCGATTTCAATTTTTCCTTTCTCTTTGGGATGTTACAAGCTCTTGGTGCATAAAGAAGATCTGTAAAGTTGCAAAGACTAAAGTCTCAAATCCAAAGAGATATTCTTTATAAAAGTTAAGAGTCAACCACGTCTACCTAAAACGTCTCGTTCTAACACGCCCCCACATATCTACATCACGATGTGGGAAGATTTGCATAACGCGCCCAAATGTTCACGCAAAGAAAGAAGGCGTAACTTTTATTCTCGCTGTAGTATTGTTGTTGCCGCCGCCATGTCGTGAGCGAAATACGTACCAATAAGTACATATCACTGCAGTTTCCAAAAGAAATGAACACTAGAGGCAGTAAAACTCTGACACCTTTTAAATTATTTTCACACAAAGTATGATTTACAGAGTTTCGATTAATAAAGCGTAATTTTCGCACAATTACTTGAAGAATATCATGTTATGACTTCAAAACAATATTAATATGCTGGGAGATTTGAAAACTGATGCTTTTGAACGTTAGCATCGCACATATCCAGCTTCATATCTATGGGTTTTCAATGGCAGTAGGTTTGCTCGGTAGCTCACGGAGTACGGAGACGTACTTGAGAGGTGAGGAGCTCTGGTTTGAATCCTGTGTAACCACAGTTTGACAAAACAGTTGAAATCTGCATATAAGGAAGTTGAAATGGCATGGTTGCATCAACAAATGCGTTTTTATATCAGTTTTGCATTTGTTGCTACTATCGGGTAGGTTTAGGGTTGGGTTTGGTGTAGGGCATATTTCCAACACGATAGAGCATTAACTTTTAGTGACAGTCCAGGGATATTTGAATTCTGAACCGCCTCAATACGTACCAGAAGCAACATAAAAACACAACAATACGTACCTATATCAACGTAATAAAAACGTGCCGGGGTTCACGTATAGAAACCGTGTTTTAGCACCACTCAGTGGACATTTCTCTTTGAAACTGCGGTGAAACGTGCAGTAAGGTACGTAAAAACTGTGTTGCACAAAAAGTACACAGAGGCACGTATTTTTATGAGACCAGGTTGAAATATAGAGATATAAAATGATGTCGATAGCAGCTCTTGACTGAATTTGATGAGAAATTCATCATTCAGTTTATACTAAGATCTCTGATTTTGATGTTTGAGAAACTTTGGAAATCTCTTTTAAAACCCATGTGAGATTTCTAGGTTTTTTTCTGAAGAAAATTAATCTGAGAAGAAGGAAACTTCATTTGATCGATTTAATTTCATTGCTGTCTATGATAAATAATTGAGAGGTGAAAGAGATCTGTGATTTTTTATTTTTTTTTGTAAGGTAACAATAACAATAGTACAATTTAAAAAAAAAAACTCTATATATATAAATAACTTTATCCAAATCTAGGACAAATACAATATTTCCTGCAAATTCAATGGATTTTAAAATATACTTTATATTTACATAATGTATAGCAGTGTATAAATACAAAACAGAAATAGAAAGTTTTCACACAGAAATTGCTATTTCACTAATAATTAAGTTCTTCAACAACCCTTGTTTTATTTACAACTTCAACAAATCATTTGTCTATAAAAGGAGAGAGAACGGTCTTGTTGGAAGCCAAAACCAACATAGCAACCTTCCTGCTTCACACATTCAATTCCAGCTATTTTTCTCACTCTATCGCCCTTTTAATCCTTTTTTCCAAATGTTGTTTGTGTCCCTGAGGCGGAGGTTTTTCTATATATGGAGGGGTGTTGAGAGGATGTGAGCCGATCACAGTGAACCAGTCATTGTGTGCGTATCTGAGTACATTGTGGCCTGAGAAGAAGGCCACACAATCCAAACACACACACACACACACAGCTCAACATTTCACACAGCAAGCAAATGCTTTGAAACCTAGAGCTAAATTGAGATATTTATTATCATAGACACAAGATTTCTGTTTGCCTGTGTTGCTATTATTTCCTCTCTTTCATCTCCCACACACACACACACAGCTTAAAACTAGCATTTTAAACAAATCCGCAGTGAAGCATAAAAGATCTAATGAAAAGACCCACAAACCAGCAGCAAAACAAAGTGCTTGATATCACAGTAATCAAGAGGTGAATAAGCAGAATTGAGATAAATGGAGCGAGAGAGCACTAAAAAGGAACGTAATAACTGACGAAAGTAGTCTTAAAGAAATAGTTACCATAAAATTCTGTAATTTACTTGTCATTCCAAACCCCCATGACTTTCTTTTCCATGCAATAACAGTGAATGGGGTTCTGAAGCTTTCAAGCATAAAAAAGAAAGTAAAAAGCAATAAAAGTATATTAAAAGTGGCCCAAATGACTTGTGTGCTATATTTCACTTTATTCAGCACCTTTGAGTGAGAAATGGATTGACATTTATGCAGAGACTGGATCAGTGAGTCAATGAGTCAACTCAAGAACCGAATCAGTGCAATATGTGATTGAATAAAGTTTTATGAACCGAATCAACTTTTCATCAAACAGTTTTGACTCAAATTAACATTTTATTCTCAAATCTTACATCTGTTTTACTGTCATGAATGTTTTCATTTCATTGAGAATTTCATTGAGTAACAATTTTGCATAATAACACATGAGTCATATGAACCCCTTCTATGATGCGCTGGTATTCTTCCCCAAACTTAAAAGTTTAAGAGTCATTAAAATTGCATATAAAAGAGCAACAAGCAGAGAGCAACTAATGAAAGAACATCACGCAGGTCTGGAACATGAGGATGAGCAAATGACAGCAATTTTAATTTGTTTCTATTTTATAATTTCTATTTTTGGAATATAGCACATGAGTCATATGAACCACTTCTATGATACTTTTACATTCTTTCTCAAATCTTAATGGAATAATTCACCCAAAAATGAAAATTTGCTGAGAATTTACTCACTCTTAGGCCATCCAAGATGTAGATTGCTCACCAATGGATCCTCTGCAGTGAATGGGTGCCGTCAGAATGAGAGACCAAACAGCTGATAAAAACGTCACAATAATCCACAAGTAATCCACACCACTCCAGTCCATCAATTAATGTCTTGTGAAGCCAAAAGCGGCTTGTTTTTAAAAACAAATTAATCATAAAAGGCTTTTTAACTTGTACAGTCCTCTATCCAAAATTTAGCTTTCTCCAGGTAAAAAAGTCGTCTCCTCTGAATCAGGAGAGAAATATGCACTGATCAAGCATAGTTTGGAAGCGAAAACCATCCAAAAGGGTTCTAAACAAACATTTGGGTGGATTTTTATGTGAGAGGACAACAGTGGAAAGACCTTTTCACTGGAGGAAGTGTTATTATGGATTATAGTCTCAATTTTGGCAAGACACGATGATTAAAATATCCTGATGGATTTGCTTCTTACAAATGCACTCCTTTTCACTTCACAAGACATTAATTGATTGACTGGAGTGGTGTGGATTACTTTTATCAGCTGTTTAGACTCTCATTCTGACGGCACCCATTCACTGCAGAGGATCCATTGGTGAACACGTGATGTACTGTAATGATGCAATGCTAAATTTATCCAAATCTGTTCTAATGAAGAAACTAACTCATCTACATCTTAAATGGCCTGAGGATGAGTACATTTTCAGCAAATATGTGACCCTGGACCACAAAACCCATCATAAGTATGGTATATTTATAGCAATAGCCAAAGTACATTGTATGGGTCAAAATTATAAATTTTTCTTTTATGCCAAAATGATAGGATATTAGGAGTAAAGATCATGTTCCATGAAGATATTTTGTAAATTTCCTACCGTAAATATAAAAAAACGTAATTTTTTTATTAGTAATATGCATTGCTAAGGACTTAATTTGGACAAATTTAAAGGCGATTTTCTCAATATTTAGATTTTTTTGCACCCTCAGATTCCAGATTTTCAAATAGTTGTATCTCGGCCAAATATTGTCCTATCCTAACAAACCATACATCAATGGAAAGCTTATTTATTCAGCTCAATTAAAAAAAATGGACCCTTATGACTGGTTTTGTGGTCCAGGGTCACATATTTAGTTGAATTATTCCTTTAAAAGCTTCAGATTCATTTAAATTACACACAAACCACAACAAGCATATTGAAGAAAGAAAGTCATACAGGTTTAGAACATGAGGATGAGCAAAAAAATAAAAAATTTTCATTTTTGGGTCAACTATCCCTTTAAGAAAAAACTGAGAAATGAGACATTTGAAGCAAATGAACCGAGACATTATAGTGTGTGTTTGTATGCAGAACTACAAGAATCCTGCTGTGGGGTGGTAGCCTGCTCGGCCCTTTAATGCGTTTAATCGTAGCGTATTACCAGCAGCCCCTCGGAGCGCCATTAGCAGAGCAACACTTAGCTGGGCTGGTTTAATGGAGTCTTAAGATATACTATAATAATGAAGGGCAGAAGGCAACCGGATCGAGACCTGAGAAGAATAGAAAAATAAGGCAACAGTTAGGAAAGGGGGATGGACACTTCAGTGTATTAATCAGTCTGTCAGAGCTGGAGAGTTATGCTGGTAAACTGATACATGATCACATTAAAGCAGCCACCGAGCTTAATCAATCTGAGCCCGCCGGCCCGGGCTAAGGGACAATCTCTCAAAAATCTTGGACGGAGGGCTAAGTATGCAAGTGTGAAGGAGGTTTCAGGCCGTTTTTTAAAGGGTTGTCAGATTTGGGACATTTTGCCATCCTATTGGACCTCTGGTTAGGACAGTGTGTTGGAGACAATGACATTGAATGCTTGAAAACGTACCATTAGTGCCAAACTGTCAGTGGTTGTTAGAAACGATTGGCCCGGTGAGCGGCAATTCAAGCAATTTTTTGGACCAGATGAGATACACATCGTCAAGCACAATTGAAAACCCAGCACCAAGTGGGGAAATACAGACAGATTCTAATAGGATTCAATTGCTCTTTTTCCTATGTGCCGTCTGACCGTGACTCAGCTATATTAAGGATGCATCTGCGAGAGTGGGGGTGAGATCTATTAGGTAACATCATAATCAGGAATCTTACTGAATGTTCTGTGGGGTGGTTAAAATAGTGCATATGAAGGTCATGCATTCATAGGCTACTCCCACTGACAATACATGTCACAGCCAGGCTCTTAAAGGGGTCATATGATGCTGCTAAAAAGAACATTATTTTGTGTATTTGGTGTAATGCAATGTGTTTATGCGGTTTAAGGTTAAAAAAAACACATTATTTTCCATATAATGTACATTATTGTTTCTCCTCTATGCCCCGCCTTTCTGAAACACGTCGATTTTTACAAAGCTCATCGGTCTGAAAAAG
>NW_015552574.1:157702-179180 GCF_001515605.1 Sinocyclocheilus anshuiensis
GGACATAATTACTTATTATAATGACTTATACTGTCTTTTTATGCGTTGCGTTGCGTATCGCGCTGCGTAAACAAAAAAACCTTGTCTGCATTTGTGATCGGAGAAACGACAAACAACAAGCCTACTCTACACTGCACAAAACTCGCGTTTGAATCATCAGTGGCAAATTATTTAAATATAAAAAAACGTACTTACAGGCTGTGAGTCAGAAACGCCAGACTGTCCTTGCAAAGTTGGAACTGCCCCACTTTATAGAAACAGCCTTTGTGCCACAGACGCATTGTAGGCTACTGGTTCAGGAAACAGTCCTCGTCCTCCGTAAAATGCGTTGCACACATCTGAATATTTGGGTTGAACTGTTCTGGAACAGTGTTGTAAATACAACTTAACCACTGATTTCTAGTTGTGTCCTCTTTTGGAAGGCCAAACAAAGTAGTTTCGCTTTCACAACAAAACACACAGCGACTCCACAACATGGCAGCGGCGGCAACAGCAAGAATTAAAGTTACGCCTTCTTTCTTTGCGTGAACATTTGGGCGGCGTTATGCAAATCTTCCCACATCGTGACGTAGACATGTGGGGGCGTGTTAGAACGAGCCGTTTTAGGTAGGCGTGGCTGACTCTTAACTTTTATAAAGAATATCTCTTTGGATTTGAGACTTTAGTCTTTGCAACTTTACAGATCTTCTGTATGCACCAAGAGCTTGTAACACTCCAAAGAGAAAGGAAAAATTGAAATCGCATCATATGACCCCTTTAATAGCCCAGCAGTTACATTTGAACTAAAGGCACATTCAGTAAATGGACACTCCTTGAATCGCTGCTAATGGCGTCCCCGAGGATTTTAATAGCGGTAATTTCTAGAAGAAAATGATTATTTGTGTTGAGATGTAGAATTGAGGTATAATTGCATGAGTAGCCCTACCATAATTATCCATCTACTTAAAATAATTTTTAATATGCTGTTTTTCAATGGCCCAATTTAATGTTTTGTGTGGTGCCATACCTTTGAATTACCTTTGACCTTAAAATGAATATGGATGACAACAACACTCTAGGGCTCAATAAATCACAAATAACGAATATTATTACATTCAAAATGCCACTTTTTCTGAACACCGTTGGAATTCTCCAAAACTTGGAGAATCAAATGCTCTATAAAATGAGGATGATTCAACAGGAAATACATCAACATAGAAAAGGGCAAAACTGTGCTTTTCAAGGATTTCTTGGGGTATTATACTATAAACGTATATGCATAACATATAAATGTAGACTTTGAGCATGCATAATTACCTTTCACCTGACATTGAATATGGGCAGCAACAGGATATGCTCAAGGGTTCTTGGAATAAATCACAAATAACAAATATTACATTCAAAATACCATTGGGTTTTTTTCAGAAAACTGTTGGACTTCTCCCACCAACATTTGAAAATATTGCATTCAAAATAGAAAGCTGTTGGATTTCTCCCAACACTTGAAAATATTACATTAAAATGACAATTATTTTTTCCAAAAGCTGTTGGATTTCTCCCACCAACACTTAAAAAAGAACCAAAGTGACGTCACTTTAGTCGCCATATTGGCAATGTTGTCAAATCACACTTCTCACAGCCAAAGAATACATTTATAATCGGATTAATGGCACAATAGGACTAAATAAGCCTTCATGTAAACACCTTAATCCACCTGAATGAAATTTCAATCAGATTGAAAGTGGTGATGACCAGAAATAATCCAATCAACATGAAAAAAATTAAGCATGTAAACACTTGAATCTAACAATTTCCTTAATCGGATTGAAAACTCCTTGTGCGCATGTGCATTGCCATGATGTCTGTTTACATACGTTTGTCTTACGATATATGTTTATTTACATCTGGTCAGTGACTGGATATTTAAATGTGTAGTTCAGTCATGAAACTCTAGATGACGCAGACTGACGGGTATTAACGTAACTAATGATATTCACAGCGTTAAACGACTTGGCACAAGCTGATTGGTTCATGTTGCATATGCAGCCAATGAGCTTGCTGCTTTACATTTAAATGGCTTGTTAGAACCCACTTGAGCCTTTTGCAGCGCGCTTTCAGAGTTCCTCTGAAACCCACCACCTTCCCCAGCTCCACCTGTATAGATCTGCTATGGGCTATTTTATATGCTATTTGTGCAGCAGCGTAATGTGTTGAATACTCACAGCACTGTATCACCGTATGCATTGGCAGTAGCAAGTTCCTATACTTGCTTGCAGCAGCAGCAATAATCTACTACAGCAATAATCAACAGCAGCAGCGTAGCAGATCTATTCCACCAAGACCAAATACATTAACAATGTCATAACCATTACCACGCTAAAATCTTCTGAGAGTTGTCATGATTGAACTAAATGTTTGCTAAAAAGCTCTTCTGACATATGTTAGCTTTCTTTTAAGACGTCATCAAGGGTAAAATGAAGCAAACATTATTCTCACGGTAGCTCCAGTGACATCACAGTGGCTTTCTCTAGTTATGAATGCGGTGATTAGGCGCTGCGCATGTGCTGAAGTTTTGTTCTGAAGACACGTAATATATGCATATGTAATGCTGTGCATTTGTAAATATGTGAATCAGACTGCAAATTTAGGTTTCATATAATCAGATGATGAGATCTTTCAGAATCTGAAATCAGACTGGATGTTTTTCAGACTGAAGAAAATTAGTCCATGTAAACATACCTACTGAAGTCCAGTTCCAGTGGTTATTTTCAAGTATGAGATGGGAGAATTCCAAGTTCTGAGTTGTCTGGTCCAACTCTAATCAAACACCTGCAGCTGCTAATCAAGGTCTTTGGGTTTACATGAAAATTACAGCAGGTGTGCTGGAACTGAACTCTTCAGAAGGATAGATCTCCAGATGCAGGTAGGACTGAACATTGCAGATATATTTGGTAAAGGACTTTCTATTTAAATTATTCCTGCTTTTTAGGTCTTAAAAGACCATCTTTATTCAAAATGTTGTGGCTTTTAGTCCACATCTATATGCTAATGAACACTTAGCAGTTAACAAAATGAACATTTAGCAGATATGCATTTAAAGGGGTCATATGATGTTGCTAAAAAGAACATTATTTTGTGTTTTTGGTGTAATGCAATGTTTTTATGCGGTTTAAGGTTCCAAAACCACATTATTTTCCACATACTGTACATTATTGTTTCTCCTCTATGCCCCGCCTTTCTGAAACGCGTCGATTTTTACAAAGCTCATTGATCTGAAAAGCAAGGTGTGCTCTGATTGGCCAGCTATCCAGTGCATTGTGATTGGCCGAATGCCTCAAGCGTGTGACTGAAAAGTTACCCCCTTACCACACTGTGATGCCATGTCACGGCGCGACGAGACAAAACCAGTAAAACCCATTATAAACAAGGCATTTGTTGCATCCAGTGGGGACATAATTACTGATTATAATGACTTGTACTGTCTTTTTACGCGTTGCGTTGCATCGCGCCGCGTAAACATAAAACCATGTCTGCATTTGTGATCGGAGAAACGACAAACAACAAGTGCTACTCTACACTGCTCAAAACTCGCGTTTATAAAGAATATCTCTTTGGATTTGAGACTTTAGTCTTTGCAACTTTACATTTCTTCTTTATGCACCAAGAGCTTGTAACACTCCAAAGAGAAAGGAAAAATTGAAATCGCATCATATGACCCCTTTAAAATGTGCAGTCTATCTTCTGGAAAATCAAAAGTAGGCTATTGATGAATCATGTTGCACTACACAGATCTTTGTCCAGTCAGATGCTCTTCTAAAATGAGAACGTTTCAACAGAAAGTACATCTGGTCAGAAAAGAAAACTTTGGGTGAAGCGTTCAAAGCGCACACAGCCTGTGCAACCTTCAAACTTCGCAGCTTTTTTTAACTGTCTGGCAATACTTTGTCAGCCAACATCAAAGTTTGCCTTGTCGAACTTCTAGTTTAAACTAGAAACGTATACGCAAGCAGCCGTTTATGCATAACCGAGAGGACGCTGTATTTCATTTGACAGAACTCTTGCGCTCTGCATGCTAATGAACGTGAGCGCGTAATTGCGCAGATCAGTCAATAGATGGCAGAGCGAGGTCACTGATTAGTATGCAGGCCATTCCCAGAGGAGAAGAGCTCTGAATTCATCAACCCTGTTCTTCATACCTCCTTATTTGAATAAATCGCATTGTTTTGACAGTCGATCAACTGTAGTTATGTGCATCCGTGTAAGTATGAAGCAAGTCAGGCAATATGCAGTTAAAACAGATTAGCGTACAAGTTCAGCTTCAGAAAAACGAGCAGAACATGCAAAAAGCCAAGTCTTCTGATTGATATTGTCTGACAATTTCGCCAGCGTGGGAAATTAAGTTGTTGTTTATTGTTTAATATAATAGTCGCTCCCCGGAATTGAATTTCAGAAGCATTTACCATTCACCATTTGTGAGGGCATATTTTTGAACCACATATAAACGGTGTGGCGTACATTATGCCATTAATATGATGCAATTAATTTAAATAAATTCTCAACTGGAACAACGATTGCAGGAAAACGCTTTGCTAGAATGTATTTTACATAATCGGCCGTTCTCTGGTAGATTATACAGTTGTTTACTGTCGCAATAGGCTATAATATCTCATTAGATTCACTGAAATAGTGCATCTACATAGACACGAAAGTCTATTGGGACAATTTTGAGTCAAACATCAACCGTACTGTCACAATATACTTTAATATCCAATTAGATTCACGGAAATGGCGAATCTAATTAGATATTAAAGTGGATTGTGACAGTTCTGATTCAAAGTAATGCTATAGAATGCTATGCATTATACACCATCAAACGTAGGCTACTGTCATTAGATTTAAGGCTACTATATTCACTATTTAGAGGCGGCAGGTGTAATTGTACGGTCTTAGCTTATTTAATGTAGAATGTTATATATCACACAGCACCAAACGTTAGGTACAAACCAGGGGGATTTACAAGGGGGCATTTTGCCTAAATCCCCGGTTCATTTCACATACTGCTTACAATCTCGCACAAAACAGTTCTCTTAACGCGTAAAACCAGAATATCTGGACTTCACGCGCAAATAGCGTATCGCGTCCGCCCAATCCACAAGTTCTAAACTTCAAAGCCGTTCCATTCTCTCCACGGCGTGACGCGACGATGACATCACGAGCAATTCCATCGGTCGCGCTCTCAAGCTCCAGATAGAACAGAAGTGAGCGAGTCGCAAGGCGGAGGACTCAACAGCGTTCCGCACAATAACATACCTGAGCACACTCCGGGCTTTACTAGCAGTTGGGGCGGACTGAAATTGCGAGCTGACGAGCCTCAACACACCGCCTCCGGTTCGCTTCGCAAAGTGAACGAAATTTTATGCTAAAGTTTCCAGGATTTGTTTAACCTCCCGCGGCCGAGAGCGGAATGAGCGACTTCACGATGATAGACTGTTGCCTGATTCTCTGCGCGTGTCTTCTGTCCAGCCAAGGTAATGTGACACAGTAACTTGTGGGTTAATCTCTTTACTGCTCACTCGGTCTCTTTTGTTATTAGAGGTAATTTGCATGATGCTTACCTTTAGTGAGCGCTGAACCTGAAGTCGCCCGTCCCAAGTGTATTGATACGCAAGTTGCATGCGTGCGTTACGCTTGTGCGCGCTGATTTCTACAGCTTACCTGCTTATCTAGGTTATCCTGGTCAACTTAATAAGAGCCACTGACCGTAACCCGTATCCCTTGCCTCGTACGCCATGTTACGCAAGGTGTGGCCTGTCGTGATCAGTTTTTTCTTAGGCTGGAAGGCAGCAGGTGTAATTGTATTGTCTTACATAATCACCTACTTTACAATTTGAAACTTTTATATCTATTATAGCTTTTGTACTATATATATATATAGGAGGCGAGAAATGCAACAGGGTTTAGTTGTTAACACTTAGAGCTTTATGACAGGTCTGTGCAGCTGACTGTAACTCTTCAAAATGCAATGATGTCTGAATTTTATTCAAGTCTTCTGCTATTTTGAGATACCACTGTTATAAAATTGCATTTTAAGTTACTGTTCCCCTTATTTGCTACACTAGTCTTGCTAGTGGTGATGGTCCTAGACATTTCTTCCCTGGTGGTTTAAACATCACAGTGATTTGATGGCGTCTCAGAGGGGCTGCTTTCCTCTGATAAGCAGAGACATGTCTGTGGTTCAGTGTAAGCCGAGGCTACACTGCAGGACTGAAGCTCTGCATGCATTTAAAGACTCGGGTTACATGTGTTGGCAACTAATGGCATTGTTTTTCATGATTGTAGCTATGATTCCAAAAACATTTTTGTACAAAGTTGTGCCCATTGTCAACAAACAACATACGGAAGACTTAATTTGCGCCAAAAAATTGAAAAGTACAGCATAAAGACCAATTCACATCAAGAACGGTAACTACAAATTTAACTATAATAACTATATTATCGTCCTCACCAATGGAAGGGAACATTCTGATTATTATAATCGCATGCTGCAATGTTGTCATCTACCTCTTTAAATTCTCAAGCTTTTTAGTGATCGATGGATCGTGATTGGCTGTCAGTGTCTTTATCGTTCATCAGCTAAAAAAATCATTCTGAAAGTGATTCCAACGTTATCGATCCTCTGTGTCGTTATCATCATAGCTGGGGTGTGGACTTTTCTATTTTCATAGAATTAGAGCAATTATTAAAACTTCATAGTTATGTTCCTTAGTGTGAACAGCACTTAAATGCAAAAAAATGTAAATGAGATATGCAGAGCAATTTTTAGACTTTTCCTAATGTGTCACTCTTTTGCACTTTCACCGTTTCATTGCTGATTATCCACTTGTTGGGACAGTGTTCAGCACACCTGACAACTGGTCTGAGAGGTTTCAAACCAGTTTCAGACCAGTATGCCTGCATACTTGTTAACTACAATTCAGAGTGTTTTATTGCATGCTAGTCACATAAAACATCAGCTTTTCGGGTGCATGGGCAGGGAAACTCGACGTGATACTGGCACCGGGTGGCTGTAAATGAATCCCGATCCCTGTGCACATATTTCACAAGAAATAAGACGAGCATCTTGGCCGTTGGATAAATGAGTTTTGGATGGATGAATTGTGGCACCACAATTAGTCATGCCAAGATCCCAGTGCCGCTCAACTTGCGTGGGCACACTCTGGGGTTCGCCTCTATTAATTTCTTCATAGGATAAGGCGTTTTACACCTCAGGATAGTGTTGTCACGGTACCAAAATTTCAGTATTCGGTACCAATACCAGTGAAAATCCACGGTTCTCGGTACCAATTTCGTGGTACCGAAATACCGGGTCTTTTGACAACACTACCTCAGGATGAGCGGAGGGTTATTACCATGTGCGCAAGACTTTTGGTAGCACATTAATCTTGTTGGTACGTGTCAAAGGTTTGTGTATTAGTTCTCAGAGGGGATCTTCAGGGGTGAGGTGAAGGTTTCTCGCAGTTGTCATGGAGACCCCTTTTCATTGGGGATCTGATGGCATCCATCTTGTTTTAGAGTCTTTGAGGGGAGTTTAAAACATTATTGCCGAGTGCTTAATTCAGTTTGGGATCAGGGAAGCACGACAAATGGAAGTAGATACTTTCCTTATTGGCTCCCTTTGGCCTTATATTACTGTCAGAAGCAACAAATGTCAGAGCGGCGGCAAAGAGCAACTCCCGCACAAAGGCGTGATAATGTAGTTTCCTTGTATTCCTTTTTTCTCCCCGCCGAACAATGTGCTTCTATGCCAACAGGTTTCCAAGAACAAAAGACCTCAGAGTCTGCATTGTCCAAAAGAGAGCGTAGAATGAAACTCACACCTTCACAAGAAACCTCTCTCTGTCTTCCCCTCTGACACCACATTGAGCATGCAAGAGGGACTAAAATTGCTGGCCTTTGAATGAGTGCCCTTTCCTCGCACCCCTCCTTTTTTCTTCCGCCGTGCATTCAGAGTTCCGTCTCAAGCCTTTGTTCTGGTGGCTTTAGTGATTGGTCGCCTGTAAGACCCACTGTCTCTTCCACTTCCATTGTTTATGAGTGTCTGTAGAGTGGAGCGCAGGAGAGCGTTTTTCTCTGAGTGTGTTGACAAAAAAAAGTTCCCCCGACTGTCCTCGAGTTACCTTTGTCTCACATGGTTTATACATCATTACGGCCCGACTGTCTAGGAGCTGTTTCTGTGGTCTCTTTTGTAATGTAGATTATATATTTGAAATGACTGAAGTTCCAGATGCTACAAAACTGAAAATTGTTTGATAGGCGCAATCTTGCTCGCTGGACATGAAAATATGCTGCAGTCGTAAATGGGGAATCAGATGTTGCCGCAGAACAGATGGAAAATCTGTTCTGTGTCTCCGTCTGTTTGTCTCACGGCGTGTAAGAGATTGTCTTTGACTCTCTCGCCTCCCTGTTTCTCTCTCTCTCTCTCTGTCCTCCTCTGCCACTCAGCGCTGAGGTGGTCATACGGTGCCGTTAGTGAAGGTCGGAGGACTCCTGGAGGCCAGCCATGCTGTCTTATCACCCACCACTGTGCCTGATAAAATGAAGGCTACAGAGAGGGATTTTATTTTGTGTGGGCTCTGAGATCAGCCTTTTTCGTGACCCTGGGCTCATTCAAAGGGTTTTTCCGCCCTCTTTAAAACTTTCTACGTCTTCAACTCTTATCAATCCTTTAACCAAAGAGCGACAGCCATCTCACTGCTGTGCAGCATTGATATACCTCAAGCGTTTTGGTTAGGGTTTGTTTTAAACCTTTAACTGAAGTATAAAACCTTTATAGGTTCAGCCTTATTCTGTATCCTAACCTGGTGGGATGTGATAAGTTTACAAGTAGGAAGTTGGTTAGGACACAGTGTTAAGTGTGCCAGTTTTGGATTTTGTAAAGTGGTTACAATGTAAATGACAACATGGATGTCAATTACTATTTGCATACTGAATAGCAATTGGTTTTCTTTCCTGCATCTATTTGCATATTGAATTTTGATTGTGTTGTTTTCTTTTATTGAATCTTTTATAGAATTTAGTTGACTGTAGGGCTGCACGATTAGTCGAATGCGATTGTCATGTGCATCTTGTCAGTAAAGCTGGTTCTGTGATTAGTAGTAATTCTCCAGCACGTGCTTTCAGATGGAGCAGCATTTACTACACAGAGCAAATTGATTAATCGTGCAGCCCTAGTTGACTGCAAAAACAGTGCTGTGTTGTATTGATTCTCAAATATGAGTCAAAAGCTGCTAAGGGGTAATAATGTTTTAATTTAACTTAAAAAGTAATTTTTCACTTATTTACAACAGGATCTGTATTTTCATGGGTTTGAAAAGATTTTTGTTATAAGAGACAATAAAAACTATTTTGTTCATCAAAATTACTCCTTTCCTGGTAAAAAATGAACTTGGTTTAAAACAAAAGTCAACAAATTAGTTACTAAATGTAATATTTTGTTGTCGGCCGCTGATAGCCTTGTGGGCAGCACGCCGACGGGTGTCCCGAGTCGAATCCTGACTCGAGGACCTTTCCTGATCCCGCCCCCCATTTCTCTCCCACTTCGATTCCTGTCACTTTTGATCTGTCCTGTTTTAATAAAGGCAAAATGCCAAAAATAAATCTTTAAAAAAAAAAAAGTAACATTTTGTCTGTCTGTCAAATACATGGTAGTATTTACAAGAAGCAGAGGTCCAGGGACTACACACATTTCCTGGAAAACCCACACTAAAGGGTGTATTGACTACATCATTGCTTTCTAAAAAAAAAAGAGAAAATGGTGGCCTGAGCGGCTTCAACATGCTGTCTGTCAGAGACTGTAACATACCTAATGCATAGAATTGACAGGCGTTATAAAATGTAGATCACCATCTTCTTGGTTGTTTAAAAGATTAAGTCAATTAGGCTACTAAAGTTTAATAAAATGTTAAATTTTTTACATGATTTGTTACATTTAATGACCCCTTAGCATATTTTGACATGCTTGACAGAAAAACAAATGTGGACTCTAAACCAACTGTTGTGGTGCACAGAACCAAAGTCTAAAACCTAGACTTACTTCAAACATTAACACTTTCGATTGTTGCTGTGCAAGTGCTATATTTTTCCTTAGGGAAAATGCAAATCTAGTTCTTTGCGGCTTAACTTGTCTTAAAATTCAGGTTAGCTGTCCTTTCATCTGTCAGATGCATTGGTGGTGGATTAAGCACAAGAAGCACATAAATGCTTCTCTTTCATAGCTCAGATGACTTAATGGAGTTCTCATTTATATTTCATGCAAGTAGAATCATCTAATTTCTGT
Source organism: Sinocyclocheilus anshuiensis (assembly GCF_001515605.1). Taxonomy (NCBI): domain Eukaryota; kingdom Metazoa; phylum Chordata; class Actinopteri; order Cypriniformes; family Cyprinidae; genus Sinocyclocheilus; species Sinocyclocheilus anshuiensis. The sequence continues at coordinate 168,018 of NW_015552574.1, forward strand.
TTGGTTCTTATTGCTCATAGGAATTCTAGGAGGAACATCTGAATAATTGAGTGTAGAGCTATAAAATGAATGTGCATCACATAGACTACCCAAGGTAATTTGATCTTGGAAGAGTTGATGAGAAATACATGAGTGCATATTGAAATCTGACTTTTATTAGTTTAACGTGTCCATACATGCAGGTGAGCATCCGTCAGAAGCATTACATGTTAACAGCGTTTGCCGGAGCCAGCGCAAACTACGCTGATTCATTGAGATCCTCTTGAGGGAGGAGCTGAAATTGCCTTAATTACTGTCTGATCTTCTTCAGAAGCTCACTGCTTGATTGACTTTCTTCGCCCCGCGCCGTTAACACGGTGCTTTTAATTGTGCCGGCACACATGCAAACGTGCGGTTATATCTGTATGTGCTTAATCTACCTTTTTAATAGAAACCACGCTTCCACCTTAGCAGACCTCTGTAATTTACAGCGGTGTTAACCGCATTACCAACAATAAATTTGTGTCATCTAAAAAAGAAGGCTTACAGGATCTCATTTTCTCATCTTCTGCTTTTTATCTGAGAGATGAATTTGAAGACCATGTCATTTGCAGTTTGTAATTAAACCTTGCCTGCGTTATGGCAATTTGGGCCTTCATGTGCCAGTTTGCGAGGAACTGAGGAACAGTACTGGAATGTTTGTTTTAAAGCTCTTCTTTTAAAAGTCAACGTGTATGTTTGCAACTTTTTTTTACTTCCATAATGTGACTGTTCTGAATGAAACCGTATTTAATGATGGGGACAATGTAGGAATTGACTGGATTGTGCAAGTTGTTACAATTTGTTAACTTTTCCTCAGAATAACATGCACTGACTGTTGTTAGTGACTTTTTACATGGTTGACAAGTAAATGGTGTCAAATTTTGATTTCGTGTTTTGCTTAAATGGCCATAAAAGCATTTTTTGCTCCATTTTTAATATTTGTGGAATGATGATTTGGGCGTTTGAGATCAGTTTGCAAGAAATTTAATAATAGCACTGGAATGTTATGTTAAATGGAATGTTAATGATTAAAAGCTCATTTTTAAAGTCAACAAGTGCTTTTTCAACCCATTTTACTTGCGCAGTGTGACACGTTTCTGAATGAAACAACATTTAACAAGAAATAAAATGTTGGGAATTGATTGGATTGTGCACGTTTTTAATTTGCTGGAAGATTATGAAGACAAACAAATGAGATCATGGGTGTGTATTAAAGTAAATGATGTCAGTCAACTTTAAAGGTAGTTTGAAAATGGCCATTTAATCAATTTAGATGCAGAAGAGGAACTTGTTTTTTTTTGCTAATTTTTTTTGAATCGCTTGCTTTATGTTTGTGGAATGGTGATTTGGGCCTTTGTGATGTGTTTGCAAGGAATTTAATAATGTGTTTTTGATTGAAATGTTTTTCAACATCTCTTTTCATAAGTCAACAAGTGCGATCTCAACCCATTTTACTTCCATATTGTGACGTTTTTCTGAACAAAACGATATTTAACAAGAAAAAAGGTGGGAATTGATTGGATTGTGCATGTTGTCTCAATTTGATGAAACATAAACGTGTTTTTCTTGAGAATAACTTTCACAGATGAATTGTTGACAAGACCTTGAGTGTGCTTTAAGAAAGTAACTTGTCAATTTTGACTACATGTTAAAAGCAGTTTGAAAAAAGGTGGCGAAATGACCATAAGCAATGTAGATGCAGTAGAGGAGCAGCTTTCTTTGCTCTTTTTTTAATTTTTTAACTTTGTTTTAATATTTTGAGCCCCTTGCGTTTTGATTGCGGAACAGTGATTTGGGCCTTTGTGATCAGTTTGCAAGGAAATTAATTTTTTTTTTTTTTTTTTTTTTTTTAAAGCTCAAGTTTGTTCTCAACCCGTTTTACTTCCATAATGAAACATGTTTCTGAATAAAACAATATTTAACAAGAAAAACTATAATAATTGATTGGATTGTGCAAGCTGTCCAAATATGATCAAAGACAAACATGTCTTTTTCTTCAGAATAACATTTACAAATAAATTGTTGACAGCAAGACCTTGAGCGTGTAATAAGAAAGTAATTCATGTCAGTTTTGACTTCATGTTGACTTGAAAAGAGGTAGAGAAATGACCATGTAAGCAACGTAGATGCAGCAGATGTACTGCTCAGTTTTTTTAATATTTTCAGTCCCTTGGTTGATAACCAGGGTAATGGAGAATGACTTCCAACCAGAGCTGTTATTCTAAGACCTTGGGAGTAAACAAAGCGAAATAAATAAGTTTTATCTCCTGTATGGTTTTTAAGTTTGGTTCGGTGAATTGAGATGACAGGCATGTCTCAAGCCGCAGACTTAAACCCTGGAGAGATTTTTCGGAGTTGCTGCCATCCAAAGCTCTGAGTTGAAGGGTGAAAGGCTAATGCTTCTTGAGGATTCCACGGACCTCCAGTCATGGTGTTAGGGAAATTGACTTCCTTGGGGAAATTTCATAAATGTTTATATGAGCGGCTGACTGTGATGGCCTAGTCCTTCTGTGTGTGTGCGCGTGTGTTTCTGCTTTTTAATTCCAGCTGACTTGGCGGTTATATACCACTGGCAGTTTGTTCAGCTCTTTGTAGCGATGGAAATGGCTAAAAAAGGTTTTAGTAACTGAGCAGGAACAGACAGTGGACTGCAGACTGTAGAATTGCAGAATCACACTTGTCTGGATACTGAGACTATTGCAAGATATCCAGGCATGGCAACACACTCTCCACAAGCACACAGGAACATTTTTTCACTAACGCTTTGTCCACTTCCAGGCACACCTACGTGCTTGCAAATATAGAAAATATATAGGCTTATGTGCAGAGACCCAGATGCGCTGAAGAAAATATTGTTGCTCATAGGTTTTGCTCTTTTTATGGTTCAAGAGTTCTCAGTTATGTCTTATTTAAGTTGCAGATGCAGAGTAGTATAACAAATTTTTTTGACATACAGTACATAAAAAATTTGACATAAAAAATTTGACATAAAAATCTGCATAAAACTCTCGTAAAACAGATAATTTGGTCTTGGAAAAATGTTCTGAAATGTTTTCAATTAGTTCAAATTTAAGTTTTTTTTATTGCAGATTTTATCTTTGCAAATCTGATCACATATGCACTTTTTGGAGGAGATTAGTTTTACAAATGGAGTTGGAGTTATAATTATTAACAGTGGATGCCTGTGGTTTCAGAAGGGATTGGGATCTCCGTAGTTTTTACTGAGATGGGATGTTTATTTTCTGGGTGTAAGTATTGTCGAAGGTCATGCACATCCACTGAGATAAACATTTCTATATGTAATATTACTAATATAATTAAGAGAATTAATTGATTATCAGCCTGACTCAACAGGAAGGATGTTTGCGATTGCCTGATCCAACCAGTTGTTCAGATAATTAAAAAAAATCTATTTTGACATTTATTACTGAAAGTGAATGTATATGTATATATAATTAAAAATGAAATATATGCAATAAAATAGTATGTATTATATAAATGTACTACTACTATGCCTAATATGTACATATGGTTTTTTTTTTTATATAAAAAATGCAAGGAATTATTTACAAAGAAAGCCATAAACTAACATTACTGTATTGGTTTTTAATGCACAATCAATTCTTTCTAATGTAATTTCAACAAAATCTCCTCTGTGTGAATTAGATCAGGGATCCTCAAATCTGGCTCGCGAGATCCACTTTCCTGCAGAGTTTAGCGCTAACCCCAAACACAGCATGATAATCAGTGTCTTCAGGATCATTAGAAAATCACAGTCAGGGTTGGAGCTAAAGTGGATCTTGCGAGCCAGATCTGAGGATCCCTGAGTTTGATCATATGGCATCCTATCTGAGGATCTTGAACCACCAACTGTTATTTTACCCAGAAAGTTGGTAAAAAGGTCTGAATCCGTAATGAAGGTGCATTGGTCAGCGAAACAAGAAATTTAACTTCGGTCATTGTATCGGACACAGTAATAATAATGTATTTGAATGTGTTTGAATGTGAATGGATTTCTCAGAGGACGCCTGCCTGAGTTAGCCTGAAAAACAGCAGGTAAAATACTCCATATTTTTTACTAGGTTGTGTAAGAAAAACAGATGTGTCTTAATCCGGATGGAATACAAACCACAAAGTACGACTGCACAACACGACTACAGGAAGTCTCAAATGCTTCTCCTGATGACAAAGTCTCCATTTGCTCTCTTTTTAATCTTTATTTCTCATTTCCAGTCCCGTGTGAGGGGTCTCGCAAAGATTGGCACACTCATTTTCCCCGTTTCTTCCACCCGATAGCTATCTGTCTGTCACGTGAAACCTCACGGTGGGTTGAGTGTCAGGCGCATTGACACTGCACAGGTGACTGCTCTCGGATCCGGAGACTGGGCCCAAGTTTCCGAAGCCCAGAAGTTTCCAAAGTTTAGCCGTACTGTTATAACTGAGGCTATTCTCAGGCACTCTCATTCTCATTTCTCTCTCTCTGTGTGCCTCACTTTCTCACATTGGTGAGTGTCAAATCCTGCACCACTTCCCAGAATGGTGATAGATGGAAAGAAAGAGAGAAGAGCCAAAGGAAATTGACTGTAAGTCAGATGACAGAGGTTAATTCCTGCTTCATTAGGAAGCGTGGTCTGAATCATAAGGTGGATGTTGAACGTGTAAGCCCTTCTCAGCCTGGAGAAGAACTCATTGCTTGGTACGACGGCATTGAAATTGTGATGAATATAAAAGGCGAGGCTGGATTTCAACAGATGTTTTCAAAGCAAAAATGTCACTTTTCTAATTCAAGTCATGTTGATAATTCAGCATATTGCCGGGCCTATACATTTCATGGCAATATTAATACATTTCAGTTTTGGATTTTGATGCAATTTCATTTTGTTTATAATGCAGAAGATAATGATGTGCGAATATGCGTTCTCATATTTAATTTTCTTGAAAGAGGAGAAAATGCCCACCTGTGTGAAAAAGTGTGCTTAATTAAGCCTATATTGAACTGCAGTTGTACTTCAAATGTAGTGTATTTAAATCAGGTATTAAAAAAAACATGTACTTGCAGATAATATAATATCAATTAAATAAAAGGCCACATTTATAAACTAGTTTAAATAAAGGGATAGTTCACCCAGAAATGGAAGTTGTCATTTAGGCCGCGTTTACGCTGTAAGTCTTAATGCACATATCTGATCTTTTGACCATATCCGATTTTTTTTTTTGCCTCGCCTGTTTACATTTGCTTTGTCAGATGTGAGCAAAAATCTGATTTTATTATTTTTATGTGCCAGTGTAAACATAACCGCACTAAGTTGTTTCAGATGTGTATAAGTTGCCGGTAGCCATTGACTTCCATAGTAGGGCAAAAATACTATGGAAGTCAATGAGGACCAGCAAATGTTTGGTTACCAACATTTTTCCAAATATCATCTTTTGTGTTCAACAGAAGAAAGAAATTCATACAGGTTTGGGACAACATAAGGGTGAGTGAATGATGACAGAATTTTCATTTTTGGGTGAACTGTCCCTTTAAATGTACTTATTAGAGCGTACGGATTCACAACTTTTTTTTTTTAAGTGCACAATGCAAATTAGATGTTTTAAGTTTAAAGTATCATATCATTTTTCAAATAATAATTTGTTTTATGATTGTAATGTTTACTTATTTGTAATTTGTAGTAATGTTCAATGAAATGTTTTACCTTTAAGTACATTTTAAATCACTGTTTTAATCTGTTAATGCACTTTAAAGACGTTATATTGATGTGCTGACTAACGTACTAAAGCGCATGTACAGTATTGATTATAATTTTACCTGTAATATGTCATTCAGGATTAAAGTTAATATAATTTAAATGCGGTAAATTAAACTTCATTAAATATATTTAAATACATGACATACAGGTTTTATATAAATTACAGTAAAGTATGTTTGAGTTTACTATAAATGCTTGTCAATGCATTTGGTAGTACACAATTTTAAACTAATAATCATTTAATTGAAAGTATTAAAGAAACATTAAGTGTATTCTTTTGTTACATAGTAGTATATTATATAGTATAGTTTAATATATTATTTCCATAAGAAGTACACGTTTTAGCTAAAGCACGTTTCATGCTAAAGTTTAGGCCTATTTCTTTTTCACAAGTGTACTCAAATGCCAGTATCATTACTGGAATTTCCCCTGAACTGGTTTTGCATTACCAGATTTTATATTGAGCCCTGTCGCAAAACCAGTTTATAGGGTAATCCCATATGCATGCTGGCATCAGACCAGGCTTTTCTCGGATTTCACGTGATATTATGTAAAGTACCATGTCGTTATCGTTTCATCAGCTGTTAGCCTTCTAGTTAATCACATGATTAAGGTGAGTATGGAAGTGTGCACTCGTAAATATGCAGTTTCGCTTTCACAATCACATTTCTTCTGAATGTCAACATCCAAACATCCGGGTCCTGTCGAGTCCTGCTTTGAACTCACTGCTCAAGCATCAACCATCAAGTATTACTCAACACAAAAAGAAGCTCGGTATAACATCGCAAGCCGTCAGATGTTTCTTTTGAAGTGTTGTTATTTCAGTGACGGCTCTCAAACTTGCATTGAGCTGTAGATGTACAGTGTTATACCTGAAATGCGGTAAATGTGTTAGAATCAATCAGTCTCTCTGATGAGTCACAATGCCCGCATTGCATTAATGCATGAAACTAAACTCAAAGGTGTCATTCTTAATATCTTTTTTTTTTTGCCCAAATAAGGCTCTTTTTTTGCCACGTATTATCAAACGCATTTCCTGACAGCTCTACTTGAGAAGAGGATGATGAAGGGAGGTGGGATTCAGTGCTCTTGCGCTTTGGCGTTCTTCAGTAGTTGTTTAGCATAAGCACCGCCGTAGGCCGCATCACAATCATGACATATTTAGACCTATTTTTGAAGTCATGATTGCTCAGATGAAGCGTGTCCTGATTAGCTGTGTATATTGTTTTATTTAAAGCTCAAGTGTTTTTTTTATGTTCAAAAATTGGGGTGTGACTATCTGTTTTGTGCAACCAGACAAGGGACTATTAGTAAAAACCTTTTATTTTGCAATTCAGTTGAGTCAACATAATGCTGTTTAAATTGCACACTTCAGCTTTAAGGTGTCTTTATAAGACTTTCTTAATTCTTTTGTAACTTCCCTGGTGTTATTGTGATCGATTCGTCTGTCTACGTTATTCCTAAGGAATAAATATCCATGCAATTACTTGTCATATAGAGACCACTTTTATTGATCCAATGCAATTGTAAGTTCTTCCTTATTTTTGGTTTTCTTGTTGAATATGCCGTTTTGCTGTAAAATAAAACCGCATTTGCTGCCCATTTTGCTTGTGTTTTGCTCTATATCTGAAGTTTGGCTGATCACATCTTCCAATATTCTGTGTAAAGATACATAAAATCAACATCGCATGTTAACATGAGCAAATCAAATACCAGAGGCGGTGTAAACTTTGTCATGACAATCAGCATGCATCTGTTTTTTCAGTGCATGATAGTGTTTTTCCCATGAGAGTGATTTCTTCATTTCTTCTGCTTTTGGTCTCTCTATAAGTCTTAGTCATCATAAAACAGCATTTGCAGCCTGTTTTATTTTTATAAACAGGATATTCAATTTAATAATGTAGGGCAGGAAAAATGCAAATAATAAAAATGGCTTCTATATGTTTTTTTTGTTTTTTAAATGCAATTTAAATTACATTTAAAATAAGTTAATTGTTTTGTTACATTTAACTTGCATTTTAAACCTTAATAATTAGATGTTATTTATTAATTTTTTATTTTTTATTTTCCTGTTACATTTAACTGCACATTTAAAGAATAAATTAACAGTATTAAATATCAATATACTGGTGAATTTGAAAAGTGATTTAGATTTTTTTTTTTTAATATATTGATAAATTTAAAAATACATTTATAAATTGATTTAATGCCTACACACTAAAAATTATTTTTTTCTAAGTTGTTAATGTTAAAGATTAATGGATTTACAAATAGTTGGAAACTTTTCAGATAATGTAATTACACAACTGGACAAAATATGGTTATGCTTTTTTTAAGGTGTCCTTGTTACGGTTTAATTATACATGCAAGTACTGAGTAATATTAACTAAATGTACTTACTATGGTTAGTTTAATGTTATTATAATAGTAAGTACATGTAATCTGTGTAACAAGGACACCTTAAAATAAAGTGTTACCCAAAATATATAACACTGTTCTAGTGGTTTTTGGATATTTTAATTAAAAAATCTTGTATACTGTGCCTTTAAAAATGTCATGTTTAATTCAGTGTTGCTTGTCGTTTCTTTGCAATTATTTGTGAAATTTACTTCCAATTTCCGAGTGAAAGTTGTTTCAAAGTAAGGGTATGGGTACGGGAACTGTTTTTCCTTCGTGTTTTTGAAATGTTTCGTATACAGGCGACAACATTGTCAAAACAATACTTGTTAACGTGGATCTGCAAAATACTAAAAACGCTGTATTTATACCAGACCAGTAGTTGGCGACGTCTCTTTGTAAGGACCCTACATGCCTGCGTACACACCTATAGACTGAACACGTAATACACAAGTGCACGACGTCACAGTTTTCACAAATTTGTGTTTTTGTAGTTTACACAGAGATGATAACCCATTTTGAAAAGTTTTCAGGCCTGCAACACGCCGTTATTGTGTAAATTAATGGCCAAAACATATTGAAAGCTTTGTTTTTAGTTGAAAACGGTGTCATGTAAATGCCCCTAAATCCCAAACCAGATCTTTTCAGTGTATGGAGAGGGAGGGTTTAAAAAACACTGTGACATCAGATCAAATGAAAAGTTGTTTCAAAGGCCAAGATAGTTATTGCATTTTAGTTAAACGCAATAACATGCACTGGTGAATCATCCACAATAAGACTAGGAATATATATTGAGTTAACTAATATGGACAGTTTGAAGTATATACTGTATATTCAGTGTTGTGCTGTCTTTGCAGTGTACAGCTTTATATATGGCTTGAGGACCAGCATCAAGAAGGCATTTTTCAAATTCACTTGTACTTGTCGACATACTGCGTTTCACCTCGGCGCTGGTTCTGCGGCAAGTCCTTCACAGATGAGCCCAACAGAATCCTGTCAAATCTTGCTGAGTCTATGCAGGGGTCCTGAGCTGGCACACGAGCTGGGCCGGTCATGTGGGCGTCCTTGGCGTGCCAGGGAGCTGAGGTAGCCTGGTGCCCTTCCAGATGCCCAGCACTTGCAGGAACAGAGGAGATAGCCAAGACTCGCTATGTGTGCGTCCTCGGCCTCATGTCTGATGGGATGAGTCACGCTCGTACAGCACACAGGGGCCGTAACTAGGTGTTTGTTTGTGTGTGTGAGTGAGTAAGTGAATGTTTGTGGGAGGCTGTATCACAATCTCTGCTTTTAAAATACCTGCGGTAACGAGGATGCATGCTTTCAGCTAACGCAGTGTAAGAAGAGTGCAGTTTTATACTGGTTGATATCAAAGCAGTGGCTGACCGATATGGGTTTTTCAGTGGCCTGTGCTGATGTCGGAAAAGCAGGGAGATTAATCCATCGGTCTGTCACATGCTTTAAAGAGAACATCGACCCTGTTGACTATTCTAGCCACTTTCAGACTTGTTATATTGCAGTTCAATTTCTGGATTACCTTTTGCGGTAAGTATATCATGTCTGGTATTGGTATGCATCAGCTTTCCATGTATTCTAAACAATTATGTGTGTGTAAATATTATGTGTATATAATATGTGTGTGTGTGTGTGTGTGTGTATATATATATATATATATTGCATGCATATATTTAAGAAAAATTTGTTATGTTTATATATTAATTATATTTATATATAGTATAAAATATAAGAATATAAATATATAAATGTATATGCATGTAAATGTTTCCAAAATATATGCTGTATGTCGCGATTAATCGTTTGACAGCACTAATATACAGTGTATATATATATAAAATTAAATTGTCATATATATTTTAAATATATTAATAAATTATTATTTGAATATTTGGTTTACTTTTGCACTTTTATGTTGAATAAAATTGTGCCACTTAGAGTATGAATATGATTTGATGAAATACTGACTTAATTTGTATTTTATTTAAAAAAAAAAAAGAAACATAATCATCAGCATTTACGAATAACTTTATTTTTGACCCCTCCCTTTTAACCACCGTACTCTGTTTTTTTGGCATCAGACACTTGATTCACAGTCACACCGTGACACACGGTGACACAGTCACAATCCACTTGATTCCCTACATGTTGTCTTGTTGAATATATCCTGTTGCGCTCTGATTACAGAAGTAAAATGGGCTGCGAAGGTCATTTCATGTGATGATGGCAGTTACGTGTGGACTTAATTTGACAGAGTATCTCTTGTCTCTTCCTGTGTGTCAGGAGCTCTTGTAAGGTTTTTCCTGTCGAGTGTTCATTTCTGAGTGTTAATGCGTTTTGTAATCAGCGTGTCTGATTGCTCTGTGTGTGGGAACGCGGTGATGCTCTGGGCTCATACAGGTTACCCCCTTTCAGTCACACATTCCATTACCATATATGGGCAGCAGAGCAAGACGAAGCAATTACTGTCGACCACAGTGTTCTCTCATCGGATCCTCCTCTTCTCACTCTTCCCTCTCCCTTTTATCTCCCGCTCTCCCTCTTTTCCTTTTTTCTCGGTCTCCATTGTTTCTCCTTTCTTCTTTTGCATGTTCCCTCTGTCTTTCGTCTTTCTCCTTCACTGTCTACACCCACATCAGCCCCTTCACTTTGTTCCTTCCTTCTTAATTTCCCTCCTCCAGTCGTTTAATGCGTTCCGATTTGCATGCCTCCATTGCACACAATTTTAAAGGGATAGTTCACCCAAAAATGGAAATTCTGTCACTTGCTGTATGACTTTAGTCAGTGGGATACAAAAGATATTCTGAGAATGTCGAGTGTTTGCATACAATGAAAGTCAATGGGGTCTAATGTCTGGATTCCAGGGATCTTCAACATATGTTCTCAGAACAAGAAAAGTCATGCAGCTTTGCAATGACATGAAGGTAAGTAAATGATGACAGAATGTTTTTTTTTTTTTTTTTTTTTTTATACACACATTTTT
>NW_015552574.1:179206-180104 GCF_001515605.1 Sinocyclocheilus anshuiensis
TATATATGTATATGCAGCTTCGGTGAGCATAAGACCTTTCAAAAACATTAAATCTTACCAACTTCCCACTTTTGAACTTCAAATTCCTTAAAATGTACTACACAGCTTTTGTTCTTGCATTTTCACCTTTTTCTACAAGTTACCTTAACCCTTACAAGCTCCTCATCCTCTAAAGCAAGGTATTGTGGGTAATACTAGCCTTAAAATCATGCACAAATAGATGCTTCTGAAATTTGCTGAAAATATTATGCCAGAACTGGGCACATAACATATTACTGCCATCGTTTTGTCCAAAGTATGTATCTGCATGCGGTTTAGGCTGGTATTACCTACTGTGATTTAGGCCATGTCCACACGTACACGGGTATTTTTATAAAGAGTTTTTCCTTCTTCAGTTTAAAAAAAAAAAATCTCCGTCCACATGAAAACGTGAACGCATGCTATGAAGCACTGTCAAGAGCATCCCAAACCAACAGGTGGCGATATAATCTCAACCGTTAAGCCATGTTGGCCAATCAGAAGCCTGAAAAAGTTTCCAGTAGGCGGAGATAACAGCGCGTGCTCCGACGTCACAAGCCAAAAACTCTGGTTTCGCTGTCTACACGATAACACTGCAACCGGAGTTTTTGAAAATCTTCACCCTGGCAGGCGTTTTCAAAAATGTTTTGATGAACACACCTTTTAAGTACTAGGGATGTGCAAAACCAACTAGTCAGTGGTTTGCCTGAACAGCAAGCAGAGTTTATAATTACAGCAAGCTATTTAAAGCTTCACAGCTAAAAAAAAAAAAAAAACTAAATACTAAAATACTGCGTGGATGAAAATAAATGTAAAGTATCGATGCAATTTTATGAAGAAAAAGAGACCGTGAAGATGTTTTATAATGCTACAAAAAAAA
>NW_015552574.1:180136-190966 GCF_001515605.1 Sinocyclocheilus anshuiensis
AAAATGCAAACGCATGCTATGAAGCACTGTCAAGAGCATGCCAAACCAACAGGTGGCGATATAATCTCAACCGTAAAGCCATGTTGGCCAATCAGAAGCCTGAAAAAGTTTCCAGTAGGCGGAGATAACAGCGCAGGCTCCGATGTCACAAGCCAAAAACTCCGGTTTTGCTGTCTACATGATAACACTGCAACTGGAGTTTTTGAAAATCTTCACCCTGGCAGGCGTTTTCAAAAATGTTCGTTTCAGTGACCTGGTGCTGCGTTTGAGTGTGGACGAACGGCCTAACCGCGTAGAAAAAGCTGCGGTTTTAAACGTCCCACGCAAGAACATGGCATTGGGTCCCAGTCACCTGGTCCAAGGTGTTCTGTGTCTCAACCCTTTAACAACTGCTCCGTTGACGCTCTTCTTATCGTTTTTTTTTTTTTTTTTTTTTGATGAACACACCTTTTAAGTACTAGGGATGTGCAAAACCAACTAGTCAGTGGTTTGCCTGAACAGCAAGCAGAGTTTATAATTACAGCAAGCTATTTAAAGCTTCACAGCTAAAAAAAAAAAAAAAACTAAATACTAAAATACTGCGTGGATGAAAATAAATGTAAAGTATCGATGCAATTTTATGAAGAAAAAGAGACCGTGAAGATGTTTTATAATGCTACAAAAAAAAATCTGTTTTAAATAAATATTATTCCTAGGTATAAAAAGGTATAAAAAGTGAGAGAAAAAAAAAATGTTCAGCATTACAGCTGTTTTCAATATTTATAATAAGAAGAATGACTTCTTAGGGATCATGTGACACTAAAGAAAACTGGAGTAATGATGCTGAAAATTCAGCTTTGCATCATGGCGCGTTTGCTCAGGAATCGGTTTCGATTTAAAGTGTTTTCTCCGCTGAGATTCAGAACAATGGAAGGGTTTTAATGCATCAGCCTGGAGAAAAAAAACATAAATGGCCCTGTCAGGCAGAAAAAAACCCATATCTCTGTTCTTGTGCTGTAAAAGGGCTTAGCAGAATGATTACTTGTGAAAGCTAAATTGACTTTCTGCCCCCTGTCTTCCACTGCCGCCCGTTCTGTATCTCCAGTCCCTCACTCTTGTTTTGTTTCTCTCTGCCTCGCTTCTCGCTAACTCCTGATTTCTTTCATACATCATAACACAAAAAACAAGAAAAGAAGCCTCCCTCCCTCCCTCTCTCGTTTGGCTCTCTTGTGTAAGTATATTGAGAAGGTCAAGACTGTGTGTCTATTTTAGTTCTTATCTTTGTCAATGACCTCCTTCCACCCAAGCAGAGATTCAGTCCCTGATGTCTGACAGACTGACTCAATCTCCCTCCCTCTCGTCGGTCTTTCTTCCTCTCTCGTCACCTCAATCATCTCTTTTATTCCCCTTATCTATTTTCCCACTCCTCTCACTCTTAGGCGTAATTAAAGTTTGACTGCAGGAATACAGAATAGGGATTGGTCAGGAGGATTACAGGAATTGTAATCAAAGGACATGGTATTTTGTGCAATGCATTATTAATGGAATTAAATGCAATAAATATTTGTCGAGGAAATAATTTGGGATAATTTAAGGGTGCGTTCTTTGATTCCATTTCTCATTTTAATTAATCGTTGATCTATAATAGACGTGCAGATTGGCACATCGTGACACGAGTGCCATGTTTTTAAGAAAAAAAATGCATCCTGCATATTATGTTCATTTTTAATTGCGTAAATGTTTTATTACATTTTCATATGATTAATCACACTAAATTTGCATATTTAATTGACAGTTTAGTGGTGTCTCGCACATGTGAAAGTTTTATTTTTTATTATTTTATTTAATTCCGCTGGCAAGCAGATAAAGCATTTGAAAATGAATCGAGAAAAGCAATTAGCCATGTGTGTATATATAATATTTGTATATTTTAGTTATACATTTTTATATTAATATTTTTACATTTATAGTTATTTTTTAAACGCAGTCAATGTAAATTTTTTTAAATATTTTAATTTGCTTTTTAAACATTACTAATTATATTAATACTTTTAAATATAATTTTTTCAGTTATTAATTTATTATTTTACTGTTAAATTTAATTGCATGTTTAAAGATTAAATAACTATTAAATGTATATTTATTGGTGAAAATGAAAAGGGATTTGTATATTTTGATTTAGATTTTTTTTAAATGCATAATTCCTACACACTGTAAAAAATTATTTTAACTAAAAAAATAGAAAATAAATAATAAAATAATTATTGTATATTTAATAATTGTAGAAACTATACAATTATAAATAAAAATATTGATACAAATATAAAATTCATTTAATTGTTCATTTAAGTTTTAGTTCAAGTTAAACTAAATTAAAATGAGAAACATTGCCTTGGCAACTAGCTAAAATAAGTTTTTTGTTCATATATATTTTTTCAGTAAACATTTTATTTAAATTAAATCCTGCACAATTTTTTTCAGTGCATTTAATTAAGTAGCACTTGTAAAAGAAATGGCGTCAAATTTTTATGTTGAACTTTAAGAAAGTGTCTCTCATTTAGAACACAAGGCCACATCCTGCGACTAAGAAATGCGTCTGATCGTACACGACCCTAAATCAGCTTAATTGTGCAGCGTTTCCATAAGTCTGCTCGCTCGATTATGAAAACCTGTAGTTCTGCAGCTCTCTACTACAGACACGTACTTCCTCTCGCCACGGTCCTGTCCCGACTGTCTAGTTAGCATGACAAATTCTCCTCGTTTTATTACCAAACTATGTAAATAATATAAATGATTATAGTGCATGATAACAGAGCTCTCTATCTCTCCCCTCCTTCTGTTCTGTACAGTCCTAATCTGTCATTCGGAGGCGCTGCTCGCTTGTGCCTGGCTCAGCAGATATCATTGAAAAACTGTCAGTGCGAGACATGTTTATTCTCTTAGAAGCTCTTTCTTCTCTGCTTTTCTTCCCCCGAGGTGCTTTCCACCATCGTGTCATTTGTGTGTTTTTGCGTATGTGTGTACATGTCCGTTTGGTGTTGCTGAGGGCCGCTAGTGGGTGTTTAGTGGGGATGATGTAGGAGCGAGTAAACGGAGCGGTAGAGCAGGTATACAGCTTCTATCATTAGTCTGACGGTAAAATGCAAAACGCTGTGTAATATAGCGGAGTTATCTTTTATTTAATTCTGTGCTTTCTCCATCTTGTGTGTGTGTGTGTGTGGGCGTTTGTATGGCCCGCTCTCTGCCTCTTTCTGACTAATTAGCTGGTAATTTGTGTGTATGTAAACGTAATCATTTACTTGTCGACTTTATGAAGCACACCTCTCTCCTGTTTGTTTATGTGTGCGTGTGCGTGTGTGTGTGTGAGTGCTGACGGTTCCCGTATCGCAGTTGAACTGGCCTTTACCAAATGTCTCAATCCCCCTCCTGCTGAGATCTCTGACAGGTTACTCACTTCACCATCAGTCTCCTGCTGCACTGACTAACAGCCTCAAACACCCAGTGCATTATCTGTCCCTCTGTCTGTCTGTTGTGCTGTCCTTCTGATATTTACTGGCTCTCTATCGTTCTGTCTGTCATTCTGTCTTCTGTTCGGTGTGTCTACCTGATATTCTATGAAG
The DNA here is from genome assembly GCF_001515605.1 of Sinocyclocheilus anshuiensis. NCBI lineage: Eukaryota > Metazoa > Chordata > Actinopteri > Cypriniformes > Cyprinidae > Sinocyclocheilus > Sinocyclocheilus anshuiensis. Next base: position 183,736 of record NW_015552574.1, read on the forward strand.
TCGTTCTGTCTGTCTATTGTTTTATTCTCTATTGTTCTGTTGTTCTATCTACCATTATGCCATTCTAGTTATCGTTCATTCTAGCTATCGTTCGTATCTGTTGATCTGTCTCTCGGTTTGTTTAACTGTCATGCAATTGTCATGGCAATCTGTCGTTCTATCCGCCTGTCTGTCTATTGTCATATCATTGTTCTATACATCTATCTGTCTATTGTTTTTGTCTGTCTATCTGTCCAGGGCTGGATTTACGCATAGGCATTCTAGGCACGTGCCTATGCTTGCTCGTCCAGGGAGGGGCCCAAACACAATGAATAGATATATAATATTTTTGTTATAGGCTACTATGGGATATCTACAACAGTAAAAGAACCAAAACCCCCATAAATCATGCTTTCTTTCTCCCGTTCTCTCTCACAGACGCACACTCGCGCGCGGAGACGCGAACAGAAACTTCTTGTCAGAGCTGCGGCTGCCCCGCGAATTTATCAATAAAATAGTTTCGCATTTTTCGGTAGCGAGGTTCTTGAAGCAGTTCAACTTAAAGATTCGCTATTAGTAGACGCTGCTGCTGAATACTGCTGAGAGACGCACAGACGCAAGTATTCACACGCTCTTAATCTCTCTCTCTAATAACTGCGTTAGCCTGCATATCAATGGCTCAAGCCTCTGTTATTAGCTCTAAAATGACGTTTTGGAATTTGCAACGGAAGGTTTGGGATGAGGTGCGTAAAAAATTAGCTAGTTCAACACACACGAGATTTCAGGACAGAAACATGTCAAATGTCTTGAACCAAATCATCTGAACAATTGATGTGTGATTGTTATTAGAGAAATAATGCACTCCCGAAGTGGTTATGTGGCCACGTCGCCACGCCTATTAATGGAATGGATTTTCTCAGTTCTCAAACAAATTAAGAACTACATTTGATTTTTATTGACTGAACGCAAGCGCTTATTGCGATAGAAAACACTGTAACGGTTTCCACTGATTAAGAAATATTTTTGTTTGCTTGGGTGGTAATATTAGGCCAATTATATTAATAGCGAAGGGGGGCCCAAAAATGTGTTTTGCCTATGTCACGAAAAGAGATAAATCCGGCCCTATATCTATCTGTATGTCTTTCTATTGCTCTTTCATTCTGTCCGTTTGTCTTTGTCTATCTATCATTTTAATTTTCTGTCGTCCTGTCATTCTGTTCTATTGTTCTAGCTGTTCTGTCTGTCTATCGTTCTTTCACTCTTATCTATTATTCTGTCGTTCTTATATGATAGATAGAATGATAGAACAGATAAGACGAAAGAACAATAGACAGATCAACAGAACAAAACAGAATGACAGATAAAAGAACAATACAATGATTATTCTATCGTTTGTTGCGAATCAGCTCATGGGGAAATATGAATAATTAATCATAACTAGTTATAATTAATTATAAATATTTAGATCCGCTGTAGATATTTACTTGACCTCTCAGGGTCAACTGTCTGTTAAATATAGCTAACAAAATATATATTGTGTGTTTGATTGGTCCAGACGCTACAGTTCTTTCATTCGAGCTATCATTCTCTGTCATTATATTGTTCTTTTGTTCTATCTATCTATCTATCTATCTATCTATCTATCTCGTCTGTTCCATCTATCTATCTATCTATCTCATCTGTTCCGTCTATCTATCTTATCTCATCTGTTCCATCATTTTATCTATCATTCTATCGTTCTATCGATCACTATCATTCTGTCTGTTGTTCTGTCTCTGTAATTCCATTGTTCTTTCATTCTATCTTTCTTTTATCCTTTTATCTGTCGTTCTCTCATTCTCTTTTGTTCTGTTGATCTGTCTGTCTATCGTTCTATCTATCATTCTGTTGTTCTTTCTTTGATCTGTTGATCTTTCTATCGTTCTTTCGTTCTGTTCTATCATTGAATCCATCATTATGTTCTTTCGTTCTATCTATCGTTCTATTGTTCTTTCTTTTATCTGTCGTTCTCTTGTTCTATCTCTTGTTCTGTTGATCTGCATATCGTTCTTTCATTCTATCGTTCAGTCTATCATTTTGTTCTTTCGTTCTATCTATCATTCTATTATTCTTTCTTTTATCTCGTTCTCTCATTCTATCTCTTTTGATTTGTTGATCTGACTTTCGTTCTACCTGTTGTTCTGTCTATCATTCTGTTCTTTCATTCCATCTATATTTTATCATTCTATTGTCTATTCGTTCTATCTGTCGCTCTATCGTTCTGTTGTTCCATTATTAAAGAAATCTATCGTTCTATCTATTGTTCTTGTCGTCTGTCTTTGTGAGGAGGGAGTGAATGCATGAAAAGTTCACAGAAACAAGTTATAATAATTATTATTTTTGTAATTTAAAAAAAGTAAATGTTAAAATGTAATAACATCATTACCGTTTCATTCTGATTTCTAAAGGCTGGTCAGAAATCATGACAACTATTCACAACTAGAGCCGTAATTTGTGTTGTTTCTCTTTGGCTAAAAATCTAAACAGTGTTAATTTATTACAATTTAAATATTTCCCAGTTTGTGTAATATTTATGTATTTTTGTCAGTACAAATGTGCTTGTACATAAAATATAAAAGCAGATACGCATTTATAGGAAGGGTGTCTTTTGTAAGGGCATCAAAAAGGTTGAAAACTCCTGGTTTTATCTATTTATATGTCCAAGTAGCTTGCTAGTTTGTGGGTTGTCTGTCTGTCTAGTGGCTAATTTGCTGTGTGTCAGTGTGCTTGTCTTTCTATTCTCTCTTAGCCACGGTGTTCAGTCTCTGTGGCGTAGCTTTATTAAGTCTTTACCGGTTGAACTTGGCAGGCCGTTTGTTTCTCTCATTGCAGGGGCAGAAGTCAGCATTTTCTGAGGCGTTTTCTGCTTTTGCCTGCGCTTAATCTGCTACATGCGGCATCTGAACATGTAATGCTAATAGCAGATGATGCTGGACCACTTTTACCACCTAATACATTTTAGAGCAGTTACAGCGCGCTCTTGAATCTCAAATCAGATATATGAGGTCTCGCCGTGTTTACTGTACAGCGTAATGCGAGACTGTCTGATAACGAGAGCTAATGGCTTGATTGATTTCCCACACGGATGGGAAGTACTACTTTGTGCGAATTCCCCTTAAACATCAATCTCGGAAACGCCGCTCTGGATAATGTCTGTAAACCCTTTAACACGGACACTTAAATGTGTCAGAGCAGTGCTTCTCGGCGAGTTTCTTCACTTTTTCACTCAAAAAAATCTCATTAGCGGTGACATGGAGGCTGTGTCAGTTTCATTTCCTGTGCAGTCGAACCAGTGCGAATATAAAATGTGATTGGGGCGTTTGGGATTGGACTTACATTTCCATTACTGACTACAAATCTCATAATGTGCATATGGTGAGCTGGCTGATGGCATTAGCTAGTTACTAATAGAGCCGCACATGTTAAGTATTTCACACAAGCTCTCAGCCATGTGTTTCAAAGCTTTTTGCCTCGACTGTGATGGATGACTGCGTCTGACTGCGTTTGTTTTTCATCAAAACACTGCTGCAGAAACTCGTTTTCACTGACTTAGCCTGAGCTGAACGATGACGTAACCGACCGTATTACTAGATAACTGCCTACACGCAAACATAGTGCAACGCAGTCTTTGTTTGTCTTAATCTTGAAAAAATCATTTGATTTAGCATCTTTATGCTGGTTTCAATAATTCATAAGGTATTTGAATTTCTAATGAATGAAATGCATTGCAGTCACTTCACACTAGGGATGTATAAAGAGACTTCCTTTAAAAAATTGACTAGACAGTGGGACTCCAAACGGATCGTTTTTAGGAGGCGTTTACATAAGACAGGTTGCTGGGTTCAAAAGCAGCTGGGCATCTTAAAAGCATCTAAAAACGCTTGTGGTAGAATGTTTAAAAACTGCAAGATGCAACAGCCAGAGTAAAAGTGCTTTAACTTGGGGTAATACGTCAAAATGAATGCATTACCAAATTCTTTATTTCTTCCTTTTATTTATTTATTGGTCAACTTAAGACTACAGGAGTAAGTGTTTTTTCTTCTTCTTCTTTTCTAGTTATCTGATTCAAACAGTTTGTGTAGTTTATTTTTATAATTCTTTTTGTTTATTTATTTTAGGTAATTTTACTTTTTTTATGGTAATATAACTTTTTTTAAATTTCGTTTTAATTTATTTATAATTGAATAACTATATGTATTTATATATTTGTTCATTTTTATTACATTATTTTATAATTCATAAATACTGCTATTTTGTATTTCATTCACAAAATATTAATATGACAATTTTTCTACACAGATTACAAATAAAAAAGATTAAACCCATCAGAAAGCCAAAAAACTATTTGTGAAGTCTAATTTAGTGATTTAAAAAAAAAAAAAAATTCTATAATTGTATTTTTATTTATTTGTTTATTTATAATATTTATTTGGAAACTTAATTTGTAATTTTATTTATTTGTAATTATTTGTTTAGTTATTTAGAATTGAATAATTGTAATATTTATATATATATATATTTTTTTTTTTTTGTAATTATTGCTGTTGTTTGCATGTATTAAATATACAAAATATTCATATAAGAAATTTTCTACACACTTTTGAAGATTACAAATTGAAAAGTTAAATTGGTAAAACTGATTAGTTGATTAGTGACATTGACTAATTTAGGAATTTATTTTTAATGTTTTTTATTTTATTTGTTTGTTTGATTATAATTTGTAGTGGTTTTCTTTTTTTAATTTAATTTATTTTTTTTTCATAATTGCTGCTAAAAATAAGTATAAAACTGTTGGTCAGTCTTGACAGATTTAGTTTTAGGTGCTGCTGTAGAGCTGAATATTCAATCCCAGAATAACCTCTACTGTAAGAAAGGTAATATTACCAAATTGGTCTCAGCACAAAAGAAGGGTGTGAGTGAGTGTGTGTGTGAGTTTAGTGCTGTTTAAAGGGCAAGAGGGCTTGTGGCTTGGGCGCAATCATCTGAGAAAAGGGAACAGACTCCATGGATTTGAGAAATGGTGACTTAACCTTCCCCTCCAGTGAGCCGAGAGTGTGTGTGTGTGTGTGTGTGTGTGTGTGTGTGTGTGTACGTATGTACGCTTTCAGATGGTCAAGCCTGATATGTCTTCCTTAGAGGCCTTCCTGACATTTCAATTCACCGGTCATTCAAACTTGAGCGGCAGAACTGAAGACATTAGCAGCTGCCCACCCAGATTTCATATAAATTTACACACATGCTAACAATCATCTCCTGATAAGACTTCCCCTCCGGCTACAACTACAAAGCGGACAGATGTTGTGAAATTTTCATTCTATTACCTCCGCTTCTGTCTTAAACGCTCGTGTTTCCCCTCTCGCTGACACGCGTTTCGTTTTAATCATCTCTAATTCTCTTCCTCCCACAGTCTTCCTCTTCTCTTTCCTCTTCCTTCTCTTTTCTCTTTCCATCTGGCCCGAGATCATGAGGATTGAGGAAGATGTGCCGTCAGAGCTAGGGGAGATTCAGGGGTCAGAGGTCACGAGGGTCGCTTTAGAGCGACCGTTAAGAGTTGACAAATATGGCAGGCGGACCCTGAAGAGAATGGTGGGAGTTATTAGGTGATTCGGAGCGAATCCACACAGCAGTGGGCAATAGCAAGCGCTCAGCCGTCCAAGAACACAACAGAGAAACAGAGGAGGAGGAGAAACAAAGATGGTGAAAAAAAAACCTGGGAAAACAATGGCAGTGTTTTCACATGCACATCCAAGATGTCTCTCAGAGGATTGTGTAAAGCCTTGCTTTTCTTTGGATGTTGTTATATATGGTATGGATGCTGCTAGTGCAACAGTATGCTCATATATGTTTGAGAATACTGTATGGATTTCACACAATTGGAAAGGGCTTTCTTAGGAAAACATTGCTAGTATGTTGCTCATGCAGTACGTACATGATGCTATTGTAAGTTTGGTTAATTTTAGAGTGCAGTGGTTTTTTCCCCCCCTTGGCATCCATCCAGCCAACCAATAAACCAAGCAAGCAAGCAACCAACCAACCGTTGATTTCAACTATTTTAAATTGATTTTTAAAAACTTTTTTTTTTATTTTAATTTATTTTTAAAAATGAATGTAATTTATATTTATTTTTTTATTTTTACAATTGCTTTTTAAATTGTTTTAAAATAATTGCAAAATAATACATTTATTTTTTTTTATAAAAAAAAATTATATAATTTTTTTGTTGTATTATTTTTCTGACTGATTTGACTTAAAACAACCCAAAAATAGGTACCTGAACTATAGCGAGGAACCAAAAAAACGTAAGTAAGCAAACCATCTAAAACATGTCCGTGAGTTTTGTATGAGCAACAGCGCACTTGTTTTCTTTAGAAAAAGTGAAGCTTTTTTCTAGGGCTGTGCGATTTGGGGGAAAATATCAAATTGCGATTTTATTTTTTGACAGATACTGCGATTTGATTTGCGATTTTAAATTTGCAAAGTCAAGCTTCAGCTCAATATGGTCAATAATGTGCAGCACAGTATGGGTATCATTACCCTGCTGAAAAAAACAATATATATATATATATATATAATATTATTTAATAAATACTGTATTGTAAATGTGTATATACATTTATAATTTAATTTAAAACTATTTATAAAATATAAATAAAAAAAATTATATACCCTATCATTCAAAAGTTTGAGTTTTTTAAAATTTATTTTAGTCAAGGATGCATTAAATTGATCAAAAGTGACAGTAAAGACAATTATAACTGAAAATAAAATTCAAATAAATTCTATTCTTTTTAACTATTCATCAAAGACAACTGTTTTCAACATTGATAATAATCAAAATGTTTCTTGATTCCTACCCTTTACTCAGTACTCTAACACACTAACATACATAATGCAACATGAACATAAGCAGAAAGCAAGCCAACATGTGTGGTATAACCCGGCATGAGTCAAGCAGATAAATTGACTGTAATATCACTCTTAAGACTTGCATTAAAAGCTAATGTTTTCTCTCAACCACATTATGTGAAAAAGCTACAGCCTTACATCCAAACATAACACAAGGTTTACTGTACTCAACTATATAAGAATGTGCAAAACTAGTTGGTAATGAGTCTTAAAGAAGTCCTGAATTAATAGATTGGTTTTAGGTTCACCCGACCTCAGTCAATTTTCTTGAATAAAAGGTTTCAGTGATTCAGAGACAAATTCTAAT